>NC_057402.1:30101033-30323123 GCF_019320065.1 Cervus canadensis | reverse complement strand
ATGAGACAAGTGCTCGGGCCTGGTGCACTGGGAAGACCCAGAGGAATCGGGTGGAGAGGGAGGTGGGAGGGGGGATCGGGATTGGGAATACATGTAAATCCATGGCTGATTCATATCAATGTATGACAAAACCCACTGGAAAAAAATAATAATAATAAAAAAAAAAGATAATTACATCTTAAAAATGAGTCAACTAATACATAAAGATGCAATAAATTTTATTTATTTAGAACTAAAAAAAAAAGTTGTTACATTATCTATGACATCTAGAAAAATAGATAATGGAAAATAAAATTTGAGAAACTAAAATTATCTGTCAGTAAGTTTTTAAAAACTTTTCATTTAGTTAACCTTTTCAGAGGTAAAAGCCAAATATATCACCAAAGAAATCACATATAAAATGATAATCAGGTTAAAATCTTAGATTGACCCACATACCTGACTGAGAGTTAAGTGTCGATCGTGTCGGAAAGAGAAAGTCCTTTTCTTCTGTTGAATCTTAGTCATATAATTCTCTGAATTTCATGCAACTTGTAATTGGAATCAGAGACCGGGGGATCATTCAATGGGGAATATTAAAATGAACTTTCTCATTTTTATAGTGATTTGATACAAAAGAAGAATCATTTTCATGAAATATTTTTTACATATGAAAATGATTTTTGCTTATGAAGCCTGTGCTATCTTATGTTTTGCTAAATATACTTAAAATCACTTGACAAAGATAGAATAAAAGCCTTATTTGATTTGTTTACCATCTTCATAGTTTCTAAAGAGTGAGTTAGAATTCAGACAAAAACAAAGCACATAGTGACTCTGCATGTTATATTCTAAATAAGACCTCACTGGTACGATCTGGACCTTTGCTATTCTGTTGCTTTCGAGTTGCAGATTTAAGTTTTCATTGCTATAAAGGATAGCTAATTATTTTTTTTAATCTGTCATTTTTCTCAATGATTGCAACAACCTTTAATTATCAGTACAAGAAAAACAAATTATTTCCCACATTTGAAAACATTATCTGTCTTGAGTTTTATGTATTTTGGAAAAAAAATAATTAAGCACAATTCAATCAGTATTTTGACTTAAAAACAAAAATAAACAAAGAATTCTAAACTTCACTTCTGCTGTAGTCACACTACCCAAATATTAGCAATCTGACTTAAATTGCCTCTTCATCTCTCTATATAATAAAATACTGTACATCTCCTGTGCAAAATATGAGTTAAATTTGCTAGAAGGAATTTTTGAATGTCTGTTTATTTCCTTTCTTCTAAAATATATATTCCTTCCATCCATGTAAATAGAAATTGGTTTGTTTTATGCAAAAATACAAACATTTATGTCTAAATGCTATCTAAAATAAAATAATACTGAATATATACAGTGTCTTTGTTCAGATGGGCTTAAGATACTTTGGGTATATAATCTCATTTTCTGAGTTACAGAGAAGGGATATTTGCAGTATCATTAAGGATGATAAAACATTGGCTAACTGATGGATCAGGTTTCTCATAAGTGGGAAGTGAAAAATTACTTATGTTAGTCCATTGCATTCTTTAACCTATGCAATAAATATAGGACAGCCTGCCAGGCTCCTCTGTCCATGGAATTCTCCAGGCAAGAATACTGGTGTGGGTTGCCATTCCCTACTCCAGGTTAGATCTTGGTACTTGGAGACAACAGTGTATGAAAGTAGAGCAATTAATATAAACAGTAGTATGTTTTATTAATTATCTTGATTCAGTCAGAGTTAATCCAAGAAGTAATGAGCTGTTATTGCTCAGGAAGTTTCTAGAGCACGTGATCTCAAAGAAAGTGTTATTTATATAACTCAAATTCTTCCACTTCGCAATCAGAATCTAATCTGCTCCCCAGGCTTCCCCCAAAGTGAGGCATTCTAGATCACTGATAAGTGGGCCACAAATTACTGTTTATCTCATTTGCCTGTGCTCACTGAGTTGGAAAATCCAGTGTCAGAACCCTCTTTGGGCTAAAGAGAACCTGTTGCAGAATTTTTATTTTGATTGTAATAGATGGAAAGCTTTACCTCAGCACAAATTTCAAAGTGAGATACTGTATGGTCTTGTACATGAGAGGAGGGTTTCTGTGAAAATAGGTCCAACTCAGTGAAAAGAGAGATAACAAATGGAAAATAAGTTGAATTCTAATCTTTTTCACTTGGACCCTGAAATCACCTTTACTTGAAGTCAGATTACCCCGAGCTTAGTTATATTAGTCAACTTCTTTTTGTCTTTTTCATATATGTCAGTTACCCCCAAATGTCTTTTTGTGTGTGTGTAGTCTTAAAATGTCTTTATTTTACCTTCACTTTTAACAAAACAGTTTTTAGGTATAATGGGTATAAAAAGCACATATTTATTGAATACAATTTAATTTGGATGCATGCATATACCCAAGATAGCACCACCACAATCAGTGTAATGAGCATAGACATCACCTTCAATAGTTTCCTTTATATCATTTTGTTTGACTTTGTGTGTGTGTGTGTGTGGTAAGAACATTTAAGACAAGATCCAATATTTTAACATGATTTTGAGTTCACAGTACAGTATTGACATTATAGGCAACATCATGAACAGCAGATCTCTAGAACTTACACACCATGTGTAACTATTGAAACCATGACCCCCACCTTCCAGAGTTAAGAGAAGCTGATGGTTAACAGAAATTCTTGAGCTTGTCTTGAAGCGCAACAGATAGGAGGACAGCTGGTTGAAACCCTTCTGTTTTTGTAACCTGTCTTTAATGATTAAAATCACTTTAGTTATTTTGCTTTGCTTTGCTTTTTTTCCTTTCTTTTTAGTTGCATATCTTTCCACCTTCACATAGTCCGGTCATTTTATAGGAACTTGGAGTCAGCCCCAGCCAAGTGCAAGTTGGCTAAGCCTGGTTAGCACCATGGACTCAAAACCTATCAGTAGCTATAAATTGAATGTTTATGTTAAGTGATTTATTATAATTACTGCTCCTAATATTCTTTTACTGTTCTTGTTGAGATTGGAACATTAAAGCAACCATATGACAAAAGTTTCTCTGACATATTTAGTCCATATATAGCCTGTAAACAGGTCTCATAAGAATATTTCTCCTTTTCTTTTAACTTCTACTCTATCCATTCTGGGCTTCCTTCATGCCTCCATTGGTAAAGAACCTGCCTGCAATGCAGGAGACCATGGTTTGATTTCTGGGTTGGGAAGGTCCCCTTGAGAAGGGATAGGCTATCCACTCCAGTATTCTTGGGTTTCCCTGGTGGCTCAGTTGGTAAAGAATCCTCCCGCAAAGCAGGAGACCTGGCTTCGATCCCTGAGTTGGGAAGATCCCCTGGAGAAGGGAAAGGCTACCCACTCCAGTATTCTGGCCTGGAGAATTCCATGGACTGTATAGTATATGGGGTCACAACGTGTTGGGCACAACTGAGCAACTTTCATTTCACTATCCATTCTATTTGACATTATAGTGTAACAGTTAGTCATTTGCGCCAATTTTATCTGTTCTTTCGTGTATGCTATTCTGTGCTAAGTCACTTCAGTCGTGTCTGACTTTTTGCGACCCATAGCCCATCAGTCTCCTCTGTCCATGGGATTCTCCAGGCAACAATATTGGAGTGGGTTGCAGCGGCCTCCTCCAGGAGATCTTCCCAACCCAGGGATTGAACCCACATCTCTTATGTCTCCTGCATTGGCCGGAGGGTTCTTTATCACTGGCGCCACCTGAGAAGCCCCTCTTTTTTGTATACTATTCTTGAAATCATATAATTCTGTCCTACTTACATTGAATAAATATACAAGTTTTATTTAACTTTAAATCAAATAATTTTTTCATCACCTATATTTTCACTGATTTCTTTCTTGACATTTTTCTCATGATACTTCATTCAATTATTAAAAATTCACTTAGTTTAATATTGGTAATAAACCTTCTTCCCCTCCAAAATGATATCAGTTCAGTCATGTCCAACTTTTTGTGACCCTATAGCCTCCAGCATGCCAGGCTTCCCTGTCCATCACCAATTCCCAGAGCTTGCTCAAACTCATCTTCATCGAGATGGTGATGCCACCCAACCATCTCATATTCTGTCATCCCCTTCTCCTCCTGCCTTCAACCATCCCCAGTATCAGGGTCTTTTTCAATGAATCAGTTTTCGCATCAGGTGGCCAAAGTGATATAAACTAGCTCAAAGCTCAAATTTATATTTTAATGATATAAGCTCAAAAGTGGTATAAACTAGTTCAAATTTATGTTTTAAATTCAAATATATTTTTGTCCCAATCTTCTCCTAATCAGATCTTTTATATGTTGGTACTCATGTATCAATTTCATGTATAATCTTTCAGTAAAGATTAATTTAAGATACACATATTTCCTCTTAAATTTCTTTCTAATAATATCACTAATCTATTTCTTTGTTATTTACAAGTACACAAATCAACCCCTTAGTATATAATTTCAGAGGTGTGATCCAGTAATAGAAAGATAAAACATCCTTCAATATATTCTTACAAACTTTCAAAAGTTGTAAGCTATAATAAGGTTATCAATAGTATAAGGATCAGTTCAGTTCACCTGCTCAGTCATGTCCAACTCTTTGCCACCTCATGGACCGCAGCACGCCAGGCTTCCCTGTCTATCACCAACTCCTGGAACTTGCTCACTCATGTCTATCAAGTCTGTGATGCCATCTAACCATCACATCCTCTGTCATCACCTTCTCCTCCCACCTTCAGTCTTTCCCAGCATCAGGGTCTTTTCCAATGAGTCAGTTCTTCAAGTCAGATGGCCAAATTACTGAAGCTACAGCTTCACCATCAGTCCTTCCTGTGAATGTTCAGAACTTATTTCCTTTAGATTTGACTGGTTGGATCTCCTTGCAGTCCAAGGGACTCTCAAGAGTCTTCTCCAACACCACAGTTCAAAAGCATCAATTCTTCAGTGCTCAGTTTTCTTTATAGTCCAACTCTCACATCCACGCATGACTACTGGAAAAACCGTAACTTTGACTAGACAGACCTTTGTAGCAAAGTAATGACTCTGCTTTTGAATATGCTGTCCAGGTTGATCATAGCTTTTCTTTCAAGGAGCAAGCATGTTTTAATTTCATGGATGCGGTCACCATCTGCAGTGATTTTGGAGCCCAAGAAAATAAAGTTTGTCACTGTTTCCATTGTTTCCCCATCTATTTGCTGTGAAGTGCTGGGACCAGATGTCTTTATCTTAGTTTTCTGAATGTTGAGTTTGAAGCCAACTTTTTCACTGACCTCTTTCACTTTCATCCAGAGACTCTTAATTCCTCTTCAATTTCTGCCATTAGGGTGGTGTCATCTGCATATCTGAAGTTATTGATATTTCTCCAGAATATCTTGATTCCAGCTTGTACTTCATCCAGCCTAGCATTTCGCATGATGTACTCTGCACATCAGTTAAATAAGCAGGGTAACAATATTCAGCTTTGATGAACTCCTTTCCCAATTAGGAATCAGTGCATTGTTCCATGTCCAGTTCTAATTGTGGCTTCTTGACCTGCATACAGAATTCTCAGGAGGCAGGTGAGATGGTATGGTAGCCCCATCTCTTTAAGAATTTTCGACAGTTTGTTGTGACACACAGAGTCAAAGGCTCTAGCGTAGTCTCTGAAGCAGAAGTAGATGTTTTTCTGGAATTCCCTTGCTTTTTTGAATATCCAGTGGATGGTGGCAATTTGACCTCTGGTTCCTTTGCCTTTTCTATATCCAACATGAACATCTGGAAGTTCTCAGTTCACATACTCTTGAAGCCTAACTTGGAGAATTTTCAGCATTACTCTACTAGCATGTGAAATGAGTGCAATTGTGTGGTAGTTTGAACATTCTTTGCCATTGCCTTTCATTGGGATTAGAATGAAAAATGACCTTTTCCAGTCCTGTGGCCACTGCTGAGTATTCCAAATTTGCTGGCATATTGAGTGCAGCACTTTCAGAGCATCATCTTTTAGGATTTGAAATAGCTCAGCGGGAATTCCCTCACCTCCACTAGCTTTGTTCATAGTGATGCTTCCTAAGGCTCACTTGACTTTGCATTCCAAGATGTCTGGCTCTAGGTGAGTGATCACATCATCATGGTTATCTGGGTCATGAAGATCTTTTCTGTATAATACTTCAATGTATTGTTGCCACCTCTTCTTAATATCTTCTACTTCTGTTAGGCCCATACCATTTCTGTCTTTTATTGTGCCCATTTTGCATAAATATCCCCTTGGTATCTCTCATTTTATTGAAGAGATCTCTACTCTTTCACATTCTATTATTTTTCCTCTATTTCTTTGAATTGAGCACTGAAGAAAGCTTTCTTATCTCTCCTTGCTATTCTTTGGAACTCTGCATTCAAGTGGGTATATGTTTCCTTTTCTCCTTTGCCTTTAGATTCTCTTCTTTTCTCAGCTATTTGTAAGGCCTCCTCAGACAATCATTCCTTTTTGCATTTCTTTTTCTTGGGGATTGTTTTGATTACAGCCTCCTGTACAATGTTATGAACCTCTGCCCATAGTTCTTCAGGCACTCTATCAGATCTAATCCCTTGAATCTATTTCTTACTTCCACTGTATAATCATAAGGGATTTGATTTAGGTCATACCTGAATGGTAAAGTGTTTTTCCTTACTTTCTTCAATTTAAGTCTGAATTTTGGCAATAAGGAGTTCATGATTGGAGCCACAGTTAGTTCCTGGTCTTATTTTTGCTGACTGTATAGCACTTCTCCATCTTCAGCTGCAAAGAATATAATCAATCTGATTTCGGTATTGACCATCTGGTGATGTCCTTGTGTAGGGTCTTCTCTTGTATTGTTGGAAGAGGGTGTTTGCTATGACCAGTGTTTTCTCTTGGCAAAACTCTGTTAGCCTTTGCCCTGCTTCATTTTGTAATCCAAGCCCAACCTTGCCTTTTACTCTGGGTGTCTCTTGACTTCCTCCTTTTGCATTCAAGTCCCCTATGATGAAAAGGACATCTTTTTTGGTGTTAACTCTAGAAAGTCTTGTCAAACTTCATAGAGTTGTTCAACTTCAGTTTCTTTGGCATTAGTGGTTGTGGCATAGAGTTGGATTATAGTGATATTTGAATGGTTTGCCTTGGAAATGAACAGAGATCATTCTGTCATTTTTGAGATTGTACCCAAGTACTGCATTTAAGACTCTTTTGTTGACTGAGGGCTACTCAGTTTTTCATAAGGGAAGGGATTCTTGCCCACAGTAGTAAATGTAAGGTCATCTGAATTAAATTCACCCATTCTGGTCCATTTTAGTTCACTGATTGCTAAAATGTTGATATTCATTCTTGCCATCTCCTTTTTGACCACTTCCAATTTACCTTGATTCATGGATATACCAGTCCAGGTTCCTATGCAATATTGTTCTTTACAGCATCAGACTTTACTTCCATCACCAATCACATCCACAACTGAGTGTTGCTTTTGCTTTGGCTCAGCCTTTTCATTTTTTCCTGAGCGATTTCTTCACTCTTCTCCAGCAGCATATTGGGTACCTATGGACCTGGGAAATTCATCTTTCAGTGTCCTATCTTTTTTGCGTTTTCATACTGTTCACAGGGTTCTCAAGGCAAGAATACTGAAGTGGTCTGCCACTTCCTTTTCCAGTGGACCATGTTTTGTCAGAAGTCTCCACCATGACTTACCCATCTTGGGTGGCCCTACAGGGCATGGCTCATAGTTTCACTGAGTTAGACAACACTGTGGTCTGTGCCTGCTGATGGATAATGATAAGAGGCTTGTGGAAGCTTCCTGATGGGAGGGACTGGCTGTGTGGGAATCTAGGTCTTGCTCTGATGGGTGGGGCCATGCTCAGTAAATCTTTAATCCAATTTTCTGCTGATGGGTGGGGTTGTGTTCCCTTCCTATAGTTTGGCCTGAGGCCATACTATGGTGAGGAGTGGGGTAATGGCAGTAGTGGTGACCTCCTTCAAAAGGACTTTTGCCAGCATACCCTGCAGTTCCTAGGACTACTGTATTCAATGCCTGTGACCCATGGCAGGCCATGTTGACCCATGCCTCCACCAGAGACTCCTGGACATTCACAGGCAAGTCTGGCTCATTCTCTTTTAGGGTCACTGCTTCTTTCTCTTGGGTCCTGGTGCACACAAGGTTTTGTTCATGTCCTCCAAGAGTCTCTTTCCCCAATCCTGTGTAAGTTCTATAATCAAATTCCAGTGGCCTTCAAAGTCAAATTCCCTTGGTTTTCTCAGTCCCTTTGCCAGATCCCCAAGTTGGGGAATCTGTTGTGGGCCCTGGAATGTTTGCAACAGTGGGAGAACTTCTTTGATATAATTGTTCTGCAGAAGTGGATTGTCAAGATGGCAGAGTCAAAGTACACTCATCTTCTCCTGTGAGAACTCCAAAATTGCAACTCGCTGCTGAACGACCGTTGACTAGAGAATGTTGGATCCCACCAAAGAAGATATCCTACATCCAAGGGCAAAGGAGAAGCCCCAACAAGATGGTAGGAGTGGCAAAATCACTTTTAGAATCAAACCCCATATCCTCCAAAGACTCTCAGAGGGCTCAAACAAAACCCTGTGTGCCCCAGACCCCACAAGAGACTGAGTCACACCTGCCTTTGAGTGTTTGAGTGTCTCCTGAGGAGGCACGGATCACCAGTGGCCACTGCAGGGACAGAGGCTCTGGCTGCGACAGACCTGGGAGGTGCTGTATGTGACATAAATCCTCTTGGAAGAGGTCACCATTAGCCCCAACTTAGAGCCACCAAGCAGATGGCCCACAAACTGAAGTACGATTATATCAAAGTATATGAATACCTCCCAGTAATAATTAGATGATATTGGTAGAAGTCAATGAAAAGTTTGTTGTTGTTTAGTCACAAGAGCTGCTCATGTCCAGCTCTTGCGACCCCATGGATTATAGCCCGCCAGGCTCCTCTATCTGTGGGGGTTCTCCAGGCAAGAATACTGGAGTGCTGTGCCCTCCTCCAGGGGATCTTTCCGACCCAGGGATTGAACTCATGTCTCTGATGTCTCTTATGTCTCTTGCATTGGCATTATCACTAGCACTCCCTGGGGAGCCCACGTGTGTGTGTGTGTGTGTGTGTGTGTGTGTGTGTGTGTGTGTTTCTCACTATTCTCTGAGGCATAGTAAATGTAAGCACTGGAAGAAATTAACCATCAGTGTCAACTGTGAAAAAATTTAACCTAAGGTTGAGAGAATGATGAGAGATGGATATAATTATTAAATATATTAGCTTGGTCAGTGTCAATAGTACTTTAGAAATAGAAACAAGTAAACATTAAATCTGAGAGGGGAGAAAAAAGGGGGGGCTTTCACCAAAAGAATAAATAAGAACAATAAAAGCAAACAAAAACAAAAGCTGTAAGGCCATGACCAAAGAGGCCAGAAGGAGTTAAACCGATTTAACACTACATGACATCTGTCAGAAATAAGAGAAATTAGACATCTATACTCTGTAGAATTTGAAACAAAGAAATAAAATATGATGCTTTGTTTCCAGGTGTTTTGGCCAGAGGACATATCTGAGTGATTTAAATACCTTGAAATCTATTTAGACTTGCTTTATGGCCAACATATGGTTATTTTATTTTGTAAAGCATCCTGTGTGTTCTTAAAAGGATGTGCCTTCTGTAGTTATTTCAATTAAGTTAAATCAAAACAAAATTCTAACAACAAAAGAACAAGAGTCGATCACCTACCATGGACTGAAAATTAGCTTTCTATCAAGTTTTGATACCTGCAACCTGGTTGCAAGAAGATAATGGGATATTATTAAAGTATTGAGGGAAAACAACTCTGATGCAGAAGTTCATGTCCAAGTAAAATGATATAGAACTCTGAGAATATTAAAAAAAATATTCCCAGGCACATTCAGCCTGAACTGGCTTGGTATATAAAACATATGGAAAATATTTTTGAACAAAGCATTCAAATAAGAAAATCAATACAGATGGCATGTCAAAAGATATAGAATGTTCAAATCCTAGAGTGTTTAATAAAATTTATTGTTATTTTATTTTTAAAATAAATGTTCTATTGATATTTCACATGAATATAAAAAATATTCACAAATAATAACATATATCTTGGTGAATAGAACATAATAAGCATTTCAATAGCTATCACAAAATGAAAAGAAAAATAGACTAGAATTTTACAATAAACATAAGTAATAATCACATATATTAGGAAATTAAATGTTACTGCAATCCAGAATCCCTCTCAACTCCTTCCTAGGATAATTTTTTCCTGTCCTGTTCTAGGTAACTGATATCTTGCTTTACAAAAATTTCTGCATAATGCTTTCTAGGTTTCCGTTTTGAGGTGTTATACTCTAATAGATTAGTTTCTAGATAATTGATTCTTATACTAATATTAGTACAATAATTTTTTCAAATTTTATTTTTTTGGTACATGGAAATACAATTGATGGCTCTATCTTATAGCTAACTACTTTGTGTGTGTATATACATATATTAATATAGTTTATTTGTGATTATTTAAGATTTTCTGTTAAAAATAGTTTCATTTCTTCCTTTAAAGTTCTTACATTTTTTTCCTCCTTGCCTTTTCTGCTGTCCATACAATCAGGTAAAATGTTGAACAAAATTGATAATAGGAGGCTATAATTTTCTTGTTCTCAGTTTTAAGAGGGAAACGACCAGTATGTCATTGTTACAAACGATGATTGTTATGGCCATTTTGCAAAAATAGCATTTAATAAATTAGGAATTCTTTCCCTAAATAACAAATTAGGAATTTATTTAATAAATTAGGGATTGTTTCCTCACTCATAGTTTTGTTAATAGTTTTTACCATGAGTAACATTTAGAATTTGTTGTTTTTCAATTATGGAGAATTACATATAATTTTTCTACTTTATACTACTAAGGTGATATGTCAAATGTTGGATATGGAAACATATTCATTTCTTTAGCAAATGCTACAATGTTGATAGTTTATATATTGCTGGATTTGTTGTACAATATTTAATTTAGAATTTTGGCATTTTTGTTCATAACAAGGATTGGTCTTTAATTCTCTCTCAAGTTTCTAAATTAATGTTATGTGAGATTCATAAAACACACTAAGAAGTGTTTCCTTTTTATCTCTGGAAATATGTTTAATTTTTTTTTTTATTTCTTTCTTAAATGTTTTGAAGAATTCTCTGTTGAAACAATGGGACCTACAGTTTTTGCATGTGTGTGACAAAGTTTTGAAAAATCATGTCTATCATATTGTCACTCCTTTGTAAGTAATGTGTCTTTTTCTAGAACTACTTTTATTATAGAATCTTTTTCGTTAGTTTTCCTTAGTTTTAAATTAGGAGCTATATGGTTATCTCTGTATTTGTCTTGATTCATTGCATTATTTCCTGAATACATGACTTAAAATTTTTCATCACTTAAAGTTTCTAAGCCTTTATCTGTTTAAAAGTGACTATTACCCATTATAGCTCTTATTTCCTTCTGGAATTCTATTTACTAGTTAATTCTAGTTAACTCTAAATGTATGTCACTGCATGTAAGTGCTATTTGGCCTATTTATTTCCTAGTTTTGATTACAATTTTATGCTTAGAGTTTCCTTAAGTTTCTTTATTGAATCACAAGCATTTAAAGTCTGACAACCCTAATATTTGGATCTGGGCTTGTTCCTATCATCAACTTTTTAGGTTTGTAGTATTTTGTTTTTTTGTAGTTTGTAGTATTTTTGTAGTTTGTTTTTTAGGTTGTAGTATTTTATTGTACAGATATATAAACATACACATATGCACATTTAAATGATGCTCATTGCTGCTGAAGATTCTTATAATTTCCACAGAAGACTAAAAGCATCAATTCTTCAGTGTTCAGCTTTCTTTATAGTCCAACTCTCACATCCTTACATGACTACTGGAAAAACACATAGCTTTGACTAGATGGACCTTTGTCAGCATTACAAATAAAGAAATTCCACTTACTATAGTATGTTGGACTTTCAGATTCAAAAGGGTGGAGTTTCTTTACCTTCAGTAGGTGGGAATTCAAGCATTACTAATTGAGAGAATCATCAGGACTTATTACATTCTGTATCAATTCCAGAGTATCTGGGCCAAAAAAAAAAACAACAATGATATGATTGACAATTTCCTGATTTTTTTCATAAATTTTTACTCATGTTACTAACTATAATCAGATATATATGTATATATGTGCATACACACACACACACACACACACACACACACATACATGATGGCATAGTTGTTAGGTTTTCAAGCAAGAAGTATATCAGAAAACTGCATTCAGTAATTTGGATGTTACTTTTTTTTTTATCTTGCTGCTGAGTGAAGACTGTGCTGTTTCACATTTTATTACAAGACTCAGTGAATTAAACATATTTGATAGCTTGGCAATAGAAGAAAAATTTGTATTTAAATGAGGACAGAAGACATTGGGCATGAATTGATATGATTATGCCACAACTGATGAGTCATAACTAATGACACAGTCTAGTGTTCGTGAAGCAAATCTGCTGATGGGAGTGAGTGGAATGCAATCAGTAAGATATGCACAAGGGAAGTCAGGAGCACATCCACACATGTGTCAGGGATTCTTTAGTAGGAAGCTTTTTCCAAACAGCCTATCTGTTGGTTTCTCAGCATTTGTTGGTTTCTCAGCAAAGGTCTTTGGGGGTGAAGATATAAAATATTATGAAACAACAACAACAAATTGAACCTAACGGCACTTGAAAATACTCTGGTCTTTGACATACATGCCAGTACAGTTAAAGACCAATCAAATGTATAGCCAACAGTCAGTTTGGGAAAATTTAAACTTAGGTTTTGTTTTATTTCCTTTTATATATGATGGTGAGGTCACACAGATTAAAAATTATGATTTTTCCAGTAACAGCCACTCCTGTTTTTATCATACATTTTGAATGATTCAATATTGACATTTTATTATTGTCTTATTATTACTGTTTTTCATCTTTCTTACTGAAGTTATCACCTATCCTGTCTAATACTTTTCTTCTGATAATTTGCACATGATTATAACAAGACACTAGCAACTCCTCATGGCTTAATGGTAAAGAATCCTTCTGCCAATGCAGGAGACTTGGGTTTGACTCCTGGGTTGAGAAGATCCCCTGGAGAAGCAAATGGCAACTCACTCCAGTATTTTTGTCTGGGAAATCCCATGGACACAGGAGCCTGGAGGGCTGCTGTCAATGGGGTAGCAGAAGAGTTGGACATGACTTAGCAACTGAACAATAACAATAAGCAATCCCATAAAACTGTTTTCCTTATCCTTAAATATTTCCCTGAAGGAATATATTGTTTGTTTATATCATTCTATTTTGGACTGAGTAGAATACCTTCCTTATAAGTGAAATAGGATAAATGTGGAATGGCTGAAAGTAAGTATATATAAAAACAACTTAAACATGAAAAGAGACTCGGGATAGTTATAATATGGACATCTGTTTTACTTTTTCCTTAAGCCAAGCTATTACTATTAGTCCAAGATTGTATTAAATTAAATTCCTTTATAGAAGGCAAAACAAAGCTAGTGGATTAAAAAATAAAAACTCCCTTCCACTATTCATCCTGCCAACAAGATACCTGCAATAGCTAGTCCTGGGCTGATGCAGGAATAAGCCAAGGACATGATCAAGGGCCTGGATTTTTTAAATTTTCTTTCTCCAATATTTTAGAGTCTTGCTTAGTCTTCATGGCTTCTAAAACTTAACACTGTACCTATAGCCTAGGTAGGAAGTACACAAGGGACAAGACAAATGATGCTAGACAATTTCCTTTCAAAGGTCTTTCCCAGAAGCATCACCTAGTACTTTCTGTTTGCTTTACATTTGCCACAACTGCTTCTCCTGTCTGCCTAGGAAATTGGGGATTTTTTGTTTTCAACATATTCCTACCAATCAGGCTTCTCTTAATAAATAGAAAACAATAATTTGGGGACAGAGTTGATGATGTCAGTCACAGACTTTATCAACCCAAATAGACTTCTCCATGAATTCTCCTGATGACAAGGAATTCTTCTTGCACGGTTGTAGGGAAGCATGCTCTGTCATTACCTTGTCAGGAGACATTTGGCAATATCTGGAGAAGTGTTTGGTTGCCATCAAAGGGGAGAGGAGGGTACTGGAATCTGGTGGTTAGAGGCCATGGATGCTACTGAACATTCTGTAATACACAGGACATTGTCCAACAATGAGTAATTTCTGGCCGGAAATGTCAATAGCGCTGAGCTTGAAAAAGCCTGGTCTATACTACCTAGCATCAAGATATGACCTCCAAGGAAAATGTTAAAAGAAATGCAAGATGAAGAAGTAGGTGGAGGAGCAAAACTATAGCTACCATGTGTGAAAGTTGCTCAGTCGTGTCCAACTCTTTGTGACCCCATGGACTATACAGTCCATGGAATACTCCAGGCCACAATACTGGGGTGGGTAGATGTTCCCTTAGTCAGGGGATCTTCCCAACCCAGGGATCGAAGCCAGGTCTCCCACATTACAGACGGATTCTTTACCAGCTGAGCCACCAGCAGAGCCCATTCACAGAACTTGTTTTCAAATAATCTGAAATATTTTGTGACTTGTCAAATATAGAAGCAAATTCTCAGTATTTCTTCAGAAGGCAAACATGAAACAATGTTTGAATTTTGTAATGATGAATATGCTAAGATTTTACAATCATTTGAACTTTCCAGCAGCAAAACGTTAGGCACCTTTATAGCACTGAATGTACTTGGTGGTTGTTCAGTTGTCCAGTTGCGTCTCTTTGCAACCCCATTGACTACAGCTTTCCAGGCTTCATGTCCCTCATCATCTCCCAGAATTTGCCCAAGTTCATGTTCACTGTATCAGTGATGCCATCCAGTCATCTCATCCTTTGATACCCTCTTCTCCTTCTGCCCCCAATCTTTCCCAGCATCAGGAGCTTTTCCAATGAGTCAGCTGTTTGCATCAGATAACCAAAATACTGGAGTTTCAGATTCAGCATCAGTCCTTCCAAGTATTCAGGGTTAATTTCCCTTGAGATTGACTGGTTTGTCCAGGAGACTCTCAGGAATCTTCTCCAGCACCACAGTTCCAAGACATCAATTCTGAGGTCCTCTGCCTTCTTTATAGTCCAGCTCTTACAACCATATGTGAACACTGGGAAGCCCATAGCCTTGTCTACATGGACCTTTGTCAGCAGAGTAATGTCTCTGCTTTTCAACACACTATCTGGGTTTGTCACAGATTTCCTGTCAAGAAGCAATTTTCTTTTGATTTCTTTGCTGCAGTCATCATCTGCAGTGGTTTTAGCACCCAGGAAGAGGAAATCTGTGACTATTTCTACCTTTCCCCCTTCTATTTGCCATAAAGTAATGGGGCTGGATGCCATGATCTTAGTTTTTTTAAATATTTAATTTTAAGCCAGTTCTTTCACTCTCCTCCTTTACCCTCATCAAGAGGCTCCTTAGTTCCTCTGCTTTCTGCCATTAGAGTGGTATCATCTGCATATCTGAGATTGTTGGTGTTTCTCCTGTCTGTCTTGATTCTAGCTTGTAACTCATCCAGCCCAACATTCTCATGATATGCTCAGCTTATAGGTTAAACAAACAGGGTGACAGCAGATGGCTGTGTCGTACTCCTTTCTCCATCTTGAACCAATCAGTCATTCCATACAGGATTCTGTTGCTTCTTGACCCACCTACAAGTTTCTCAGGAGACAGGTAAGATGGTCTGGTATTTCCGTTTCTTTAAGAGTTTTCCAGTTTGTTATGATCCACACAGTCAAAGGCTTTAGCGTAGTCAATGAAACAGGTACATGTTTTTCTGGAATTCCCTGACTTTCTCAGTGATCCTGCAAATGTTGGCAATTTGATCTCTGGTGTCAGGAAGCATTTAACAAGAGGCTTCCTTTGTGCTGTTTTGGATCTGTCAGGAACCCTCTGGCCCTTATTAATTCCTGAATAATTCAGGAATTAAGAGGAGAGGCACGCCTTTCCCGGGGCTGAGGAATCCAGGCATTTCTCATTACGGTGATAAGTACCCTCTTCCTTTTTATGAGCCATACGGTAAAAGGTGATTGTTTGCAACTCTCTCTTTGATAGGGATCGTCTTCTGTTTTGTAAGTCTGGAATTTCAATCTTTATCTTTGCTGAAAATAACCACCTTGTAAGACAGTATATATGCACACACCATGGTGACTAAAACACCTTTGCTCTATCAGAGCTTGGGTCCCCGTGTCTTTCTTTCTTTCTTTCTATTCTTTCTGTCTTTCTCTCTCTCTATTTCAGGCTAATTCCTTGGAGCGCAGAGGCCCGCTGAGCTCACTTTCTTGCCTGGGCTTCTAAGACCCTCTCGAGAAGGCACACTGCGCCTTCACCCACTCGAGAGGGCGCCTGGTGCCTGCGTGCCGCAGCGCGAGCCCTAAAAACAGGGCTCTATCGGCTTTTGGCGTAAACCAGGGGATGTCAGCCTCTTTCTCTCTCTAACTCTCCAGACCACCAGGTTCCGGTCCATTAAATGACCAACACTCTGGTTCCTCTTCGTTTTCTAAATCTAGCTTGGACATCTGAAAGTTCTTGACTTGCATAATTCCAAAGCCTAGCATGCAAGATTTTAAGCATTGCCTTACTAACATGGGAGATCAGTGCAATTGTCAGACGGTTAGCACATTCTTTAGTACTACCCATTCTTTAGTACCACCCTAAAGAATGTACTTGGTACAAGGTGTCAATATGTGAAGAATTTTTTATATTATAAACTTTTGAAATGTAAGAGCATATTTAAACCAGATCAACATGGAAGTCATTTCTAACTCTTTAATATAAACCACTTTCAGACAGACTATCAAAGTGAGTCAATAGGAGCCACTAGTCTTTGCGCCAGGTAATGCATGCACCAAGAGAAATGTGATGAAGGAATATAGTAATTGCCTTCTGCTAGGCTTCACTATGTCTGCTGGTGGAAGAAGAGGAGTGACTAGTCTTAATATTCTCTGAACTATACTAGTCTAGTCTCTGAACCACCCATCACGACTGAGCTCAATTAGCATTGTGTTGCAATGAACCATGAAAATTATATTTTGTAAGCAGTGTGGTAAAACTATGACCCAATCAGAAGCACTGTGTTGCCAGTTTATGATTTTCCTATCCTGGCCTCTTTTATAATCCAAGTTAACACATAGTAACCCTGAACTCACACTGCAGGTGTACTGACTCCTATTGTTTTAAATCAGCAGTAAGAGCAGAATTAAAGTTTTAATACAAATCTAGGAACATTTTTATTCTTTTTCCTTTAATATCTCTCTAGTCTTTTATCTTTGTAGTTATTTGCTATTTCTCTTTTATTTTTGGTGGAGTGGATGATTATGATTTATAATAAAATATCCTTGAGAATGCAAATGTATAACTATCCTATATAATTATAATCAGAAAATGCAAATACTTGATAAATTTAGGGTAAATATCAGTCTATATAACATTTGTGATCCATATGAGGAATTCATTTGTAAACATATGTTAAAAATTAGTTCCAATTTTTTTGTACTTCAGTGACTCTCCTTAATGAGGGTTATGTAATTGACAATATAAACATATTTTGAAAGTGTATTAAATTATACACTTCTCATAAAAGGAGCAAGTCACATCCACTGAATGCATATAACTATTCCTTTCATAATCCTCACTTTTAACAAATACTCTTTACATCAGTATTCTATATTTTATAGCATGTTAGCTTTCTTTTGCTATTTAAATGCAATATTTATGAAAACAGAGAAGTACTTATTTCCTCTGCATTTCTTTCCATTTGTTGACTATTATGGCATTTATATTAGACCATCTTCCATTGAAAAAGTAGCTAAATTTTGGAAAAAATCGTAATATAGTCTCAGTTTGTAAAAAATTTTTAAATGAATGGAGAACTTATTGAGATATAAGATGGTCACATTATTTGGTGATCTATGACAACTCTCCTCTGAAGTACATCATGTTATAACACAGAGCCACTTACTCTGGACAAAGTCACTTTCAGGAATGGTTTTATTACCATGAAAATGAATAGATGTACTGGCTCTAAAGTGCCACCATTGCCCTTTATGAGAATAGTGAACTAGATTAGCTGGCACGCTTGCTTCCCTCGCTGTTTATGAGCCTTATGTGTTTTGGGGTATTTTCAACATTTTTATCTAGATGATGTTATTTTCAGAAAAATCCTATAACATTTTTCATGTAGGCAAGGAAAACATGAACACTGAACTTGCTTAATAAAAATTCAGTCATGAAAATGCATTTGAATATACTTGTTTAGCCATTCTAACAAAATTATCTTTAGACTTTGCCGAGAGAAATCTTTTGAGGTTTCACATTATGGTTAAGGTACAAAAGCCTGAATGCAGAAAAAAGTGATCAGAAAATAAAGAGGTTTAAAATGGTGAAAAATATTTGTGCATTTGGGTCCCTGATTCAAATTAAGTACTGCAATTCTGCAGAATATAACTATATTTATATTCTATATATAAATATAGTTATATAAAAGTGAATATTAGTCATAAGAGATCAGTTGTCTAAGTAGAAAAAACACAGGGTGTTTTTTTTCCCTATTTTTTACCTGTGGCTAGTGTTAATATACATATATTTAAGAGTACCTTATTCTCAAAGCAATTCAACTGTAATTTATATATACCTGACATTTTATGTAATGTGCTAAAATAAATGTTATTCACATTAAAAGAGCATTGCAGAGGTGAACTTGGTAAATGTAATTAGTGAAAATTAATTTTGTGGGTTAAATAGATTTCAAATATTCTTGTGGAAATTTGTTAGACTAAAATTTTGAAGGAATCACCTTCCCCTACATCTTTTTTGCTTCTGCTTTTGAAAGAAGCTAACAGTACTACTTAGTTATATAGCTTTCTAAGATTTTTTTATACTCTTCATATTAAATATAAAGTGATACACTTCACTAATTATATGTGCAAGAGTTCTCTATCAGGAAAATGTCAGCATGAAAACCCTCTTCCCACCAAGGAGTCTCTCCATTACTGAAGGTCAGTTGGTAGAGGTTATTATGTCCGCAGTAATAACAATTTGACCCTTTGTTTCCTTTGTTATATTTTTGTTCTCTCCGTTGTTAAATGAACCTCAGCTGAAAACTATGAAATCAAAACTACAGTACCTTAATAGCAGGAAAAAAATGTCATGGGGCAGTCTCTCAGCATCAAAGCATCAGGGGTACATCTTTTCAAAATGAAAAATATAGTTCATCTGGTTAACATAAAGGGCAGCAAGTTTCTTTATAGATGAAAAATGGAGGCAGCAAAGTGGTGGTTGTCAAGCAGATGCCAAAGTCTCAACTTCTCTGTTAGATGATCAAATATATATTAAGTCTGCATAAAAAATGCAGTTATCACAGGATCCAACATATTGTATCAAAGAGAGGCCAGTCTTCATCCCAAGTAGAGGTATTTCCTTTTTTAAAATTTCATTCCATACTTGCAGACTTCCTAACCAGTGAGGAAGAAAATGGGGGTGGGAGAGTTGAACATGAGCCTTGAAATATGGGGAGAGTGAGCAAAGTAAATGCCATGGTATAAATGCTTGAAGTCATGACCTTGTGGATGACTTCTTGTAGGGACGGGACATTTCCACACAAGAGGTGAAAACAAGTGGATTTTTTTTTTTTATTCTGAGTTCTTAACATCCATTCTTTCTTGGTTCCTTCTTTGACATTTCTGCTAAATTGGCCAACAGAGTATTCAGAATAGTTAGATTTTCTTGGCACAGGGAGCAGGGACTTTCATTTGACAACACGCATTTCACAAATATGCATCGTCAGTTCCTTACACCCTCCTCCCAGTGTATGTGTTGTATGTGTAAAAGGATATATGCCATCAACTGTGCTATTGAAAATTAGTTTTCAAGTATTAGAGAAATATTGGTTTTTATATCAGTTGCCTAGAAAGCTAGCTGTACATATATATACATACATATGTATATATCCAACTTAAGTAAAAGCAATGTTTAGATTCAGTTGCAAAGTATGCCATTTATCCATCAGATGTCACCAACTGTGTAGAGGGGATAATTTGCATTTAAGTTTAAACTTTAGAGGAACACATCAAATAGAAAATTCTGTGATTATGGAAATTTATATAATAATGAAACAGCCTTTTAAATGTGCCTAGAAAAACTGTGGTGTGCATTCTTTATTTAATTTTTATTAATTTAAGTATAAATGTAAATAGATGTGTGTCTATTTACTACCTACTGGATAGCATACCTTTAGAGGATCAAAAGGACAACAATGCAAATCCCCAAATAGTTGGAAATATCAAATCTATTAAAACAGATTTTATAGATTATAAACCTATTTTGGAATAGAACTAAGGTGACACATTTTTAATATAGCCTTGTTCATATGTAGCAACCTCACCAGTTGAGTTTTCTAGCAAGTATGTATCTAAAGGAATTCTGGGGGCTTCCCGGGGACTTCCCAGATGACTTCCCAGATGGCTCAGTGGTCAAGAATCTGCTTGGCAATGTAGGAGGTCCAGGAGTTGCAGGTAGATCCCTGGGTCAGGAAGATCCCCTGGAGGAGGAAAGGGCAACCACTCCAGTATTCTTGCCTGGGGAATCCCGTGGACAGAGGAGCCTAGTGGGCAATAATCCATGGGGTTGCAAAGAGTCAGACACAACTGAGCAACTGAGCAAACATAGAAAGCAAACAAATCATAGAGCACAATTTTATTAGGAATCCTGAGAATTCATAGATCAGTTGATTGTAGGACCTAAGAAGCAGATTATTTAATGAAGAACAAAACAAATAACCAACCAAGATGAGTGCAGGTGAAATAAGATCTTTAATATACATCAAGCAAAGTCCTGTAGGAGAATTGGTGTGTTTAATTCCATTGTCGTATAAAATAATTTGCTTCCTAGAAAGAGTGATATTTGTGGTGATGAAGAGAGTAAGAGAACTTAACTACATAGTAAAGAGACTTAGCAGCATGAGTGTGTTATATTTATGGAAATTTGGAAATTATTGAATGGGTGCAGTTTAAAAGTCATGCTAATAAGCAATTTGGCATCAGGACATATCCTAGATGTTATGCCTAGAAATTTGAAACTTATTCTGTGAATGATAGAGTCCAGAAATACGTTGATAAGTTTAATAACATGATTTAATCTATGATTCAGGAAACTAACACTATAGCAATGTATTAGGGGTGATTGCCAAGGTAAGAAGTAGAAGCCAGGGAAACAAGTGAAGAAGCTACTAAGTGTAAGCGAGATGATGCTAGCCTGAAAACAGGCTAGTGTTTTAGAAGGAATGTAGAGCAAAGGGTAACTTTGTAGGACATGCAAGAGTTTGGAGTTGATTATTCAAGTCGGACAACTTCAGGAAAGAAAGAAGTCAAAAGATAGCTTTTACCATCTAATCTCAAAGCTTGACACAAAAGGTGCTATCCCTAAGAGAAGGTTTGGTTTTAGTTTCCTTACTTCTTTATTTTGCTTCTTTCTCATTTTGTGCTTTCTTTAACTGGTGGAAGTATGGCATCTTTGTGAAGTCCTTGTAGAAGTCAATGATTAAAGGTAAAGAACATGAGTTAAACAGACATACAATTCACAAAGTAGAATTCCAATTATATTTAAAAATATATTGTGGAGTTAATGCAAACTCAGTTGAAAATTCAAGCAGTACAGAGATGTTTAAGGCAAAAATGAAAAGCAAAACTACCCTCATCTCTATCCTTTCCACCATCCTACCTATTAAGGGTTTCTACTGTTAATAATTTGCACTGTTTACTACTATAACTTTTTCTACATAAGTATAAATACATTTTTAAAGTGCTAATAATTTCTTTTAACTATGCATTTGTATGCATAAACACCCATAATGCATATATAATACTGATGCTACTGAATTACATACCTGCTGGGGTTGCACAATGCTACAGCCCTGCAGATGTGTAATTTATATTTATCCAAATAGGATAATTTTCACTCAAAGAAACAATTTATCAATATATCAAATATGCTTTTCATGTCAACATATATGGATCTATATCATTACTTTTAGTGGTGTCTAGGTTATTCCATAACACAGATATATCCCTATTTAACTATTCTTTTTGTAATATACATTTAGGTTGTTTAAAATGTGTTTCTATTACAAATAATAGTGATAATTTAACACCTTGATATCTTTAAGAATATTTTCCTTGTTAAAAAACAAAATCATTGTTTTAATGTAAGTTCTACTGAGAAATATATAAATTAGGCAACATTCAAATATTAGTATGCAAATAAAAATTCAAACATATTTTCAAACAGTTTTTAGAAGCTCTTGTGAAGAAAACAGGTAACAGTGTAAATGATCACATATGAACTTTAAAAAACAAAGATTTTTAAATGTTCTGGTTTATTATTTTCAAAAAAATCTCATTTTTAATTGTTGGAAAGTCATTATCTATGCATGTGGTATACGATTCCATATTTCTTATCTAACCATCCACATAGCTTCTATGCAATGCTGACACAACCTTTACACACACACATGCACAATTTGAGTCCTTTTAAAATGTACCATTTAAATGTGATATTTTCTATCTGAAGTTCAGTGTATGAAATAACTACACAATTGCAGTTCACAGAATCTCCATTTGAATAAAAGTGAATATTCACCTTGTGAACATTCAGAAATTGAATCTCTGGAAGAAACTTACTCCCAGTAAATATTGTTTATATATGGAAAATGCGGATCTAAGACATGACTATTTTCAGAATGATGCAAATCTACAGACACAACTAAAAATACAAGTTAGCTTAGTGAGAATTTCAAGAAACTTTCTACTTGTGCAAATGCAATTCTTCCCTGGCAGAGAATTTGATGCTGTGATTTCTCTTTTCACTTCATTCAGCTTAATTCTAATTTGTAATCACACCTTTCCATAAAAATAATAATAATAATCAATTCTTCTGAAGGTGGAAAAATGAAACTATGATAAGCTATCATTATTTTGGAGGCCATATCTATAAATTATATACATCCAAATAACCCTCTGCCAATTCTATGTTCCTTTGATCTCAAATCACAAAAGACAAAGAATTATGCATTATTTTTTCCTCATATTTGAGATCTCTAAAATTTGGAAACAGAAATAAGGAAGTTATGTTTTGTTGAGCAGAAACTACACTTAGAAGACAGACTAGCCCACCTACCTCATGCAGTTTTCTTCATCTGCTTTAACATACTGGGCTGCGAATGTGCCTTCATGTGAGACTAGATAAATATATCCCTTGAACACATGGCACTGGTCAATCAAAATGTCTTGCTGAGTCAAAGACACAAGTGGAATTTACTCACCCATATGGGTCCCATATATCAGGTTTATTCCCTACCCATCCCATCCTGAAAATTCTAATGTCTTCCAGTGCAACTTCTGTGTTGTTATATTGAATTTGGAAGTTTCAATATGTGCTAACTTCAAAACTATTTCCCTTTTTCTGTGGATTTCCTTTTTCTAAATTATATCAATATTCAATTATGTTATCAATCTGTTATACTACTATATGACATGATGAAATTATTGCCAATCAATGTCTGCTTATCTTTATTTTTTTCTGAAGTATAGTTGATTTATGAATTCCCTGGTAGCTCAGTTAGTAAAGAATCTGCCTGCAATTCACGAGACCCTGGTTCGATTCCTGGGTTGGGGGGATCCCTTGGGTAAGGGATAGACTACCGTCTCCAGTGTTCTTGGGCTTCCCTGGTGGTTCAGATGGTAAATAATCTGCTTGCAATGTGGGAGGCCTGGGTTTGATCCTTGGGCTGGGAGGATCCCCTGGAGGAGGACATGGCAGCCCACTCTAGTATTCTTGCATGGAGAAGCCATGCAAGAGGAGCTTGGCAGGCTACAGCCCATGGGGTCACAAAGAGTGGGACAGGACTGAGCAACTAAGAACACAGCCCTTGGTTGATTTATAATGTTGTGTTAGTTTCAGGTATCAGCATAGTGATTCAGTTTTATCTGTATATATTCTTTTTCAGATTCTTTTCCCTTATAGGTTGTTATAAAATATTGAATATAGTTCCCTGTGCTGTATACAGTAGGTCCTTATTGGTTATCTATTTTATATATAGATATTTTAATCCCAAACTCCTAATTTATCCTCTCTTCCCCTTCACTTTTTTAACTAAAGTTCACCAGAGTGAAAACCCAGAAATGCACAGATAGTTCTAGAATCTGTTTAGCCTTCAGCTTGTGGGCACAGCCAAGGGGGGAAAAAATGCAATTTTCTCTTACAGTGCCAGTTACCATATGAAAGCTTTCTGTTAATTATGAGACTCAATACATTTCACAGAGGTTTAACAGATGGACCCAAGTGTCCATCAATAAGAAACTAAGCAAATGCATTTTGGCATGATATTAGGCAATTTGAAGAAAGAAGAGGAGAGGAAAAGGAGGAAAAAAACAAGAAAAAATCTGGGGGAGTGATCCCCCCCAACTGTGGAGAAATACAGGAAGGGAGAGAAAAAGGGAGGTATGTGTACACACACATTCTCTGTTTATTAATAAAATGTTCATATTCAGTTGTATATGTGTACAAAGGTGTGAGAAGTTAATATAGGAAACCAAGAGCAGTTGCTGCTGAGGAGAAATCTGGTATGTGTAGTCAGAGGAAGCCTTCTCTTTACTGGCAAACCATTTGGCATGGCGGTAAAGAGTCTGTCTGCAATGCAGGAGACCTAGGTTCAAACCCTGGGTTTGGAAGATCCCCTGGAGAAAGGAATGGCAACCCACTCCAGTATTATTGCCTGGAGAATTCTATGGACAGAGGAGTCTGGCAGGCTACAGTCCATGGGGTTGCAAAGAGTCGGACACAACTGAGTGACTGTCGCTTTCATGCTCTATTTTTTGTTCCATCTGTACATCACTTTTCCAACCAAAATTGCATTTTAAATAAAAACATCTCCCTCTCTCTCTCTGTCTAAACACACACACACACACACACACACACACACACACACACACAAATATGGGCAGAAAGACTCCCACAATCCTCTGAGGAAAATAATACTATCCCAATTTATAAATGACTGAAATGAAGCTGACTAGTTACAAGTCTGAGGTCACATAATTAGTATGTGCTGAAGTCATAATATGAACACAGGTCAGTCTGATTCCAGAGGCTCCATTCTCTCATCATACCAACTTGCATCTTCCATTAATGGAAACGTTTCTCAACATTCTTTGACTTTCTTGCTGTTACTGTTCATCACTACGCATTTGGAGATTTCATTGACTTGTAAGATTTGAATATCCACTTCTATAGGGGTGACGCTTAAAGCAGTATCTCCAAGCCTGATATTTCTCATCTACTGCAGTCCATGTTGACAAGAACCTGCCTAATAGTCAGATAGGTGGCCAGCCCCTAGGTTCACAGTGATCTTAACTGGAGTAATTGCTCCCATCCCAAGTCACCTTCTTTGTTTTCTAACTACCCTATAATGTCACCCGTTACACAAATCTTTACATTACCAGGCTAAATATTTTGAAATTATTTTTTTCCCTTCATTCCTCACTGTAAATTTTGATCTGTTATTGAGTTATTCCACTTATCACTTTAATCTCCTTCACATTTGTCTCTTCTTATCCATTTTTACTATTGAGATTTTTACCCAAGGCCTCAATCCCCTACATTTTCATTAATGAAATAATCTCCCTGTTAGTGTTCCTATTTCTAAACTCTGCCTTCAAATTCATGTCTTTTAAAGCCGTTGATATTTCTGTCAATATTTCATTGCATACAAAAATCTTACTGACAAAAAGTTAAGATAGTTAAGTAATAAAACATGGAATATTCTAGACTTTCTAAAGCTAGCGTATTAAATTTGGACTCCTACAGTTCCATTGTGATGCTTTCTTCAACATGTATATTACTTCTTACCATTTGATTATAACTAAGCTTGCTAAATGAAGATTCACTCCATCTTCTTAAGTGAAGCTTCACTTTAAGGAAATCCTTCACTAGCACATAAATATATACATAGAACCATCATTTTTTATATTTACAAAACACAAGAGATCTGTTCTGTCATTTTGGTTTCATTGTTACATGGCCCATACTTAGATCAGCAAAAAACTAAGTCATAAGCAAGGTTTCTCTGTAGCAGTATGAAGGATAGAAAGCAAAAACTTTTGAACAAAAATAGATTGATCGATTTTGACAGAGGCTAGGTATGAAAAATAGATGTGAAAACAAAATAATATTTAACTGGATGTAGAAATCAAGTAGATATCGGTTTCCCTTAAGACAGCAGTTCCAAACCTTTTTGGTGCCAGGGATCAGTTTCATGGAAGATTGTTTTTCCACAGATCAGTGGCTGAGGGGGATAGTTTTGGGATGATTCAAACACATTACATTTATTGTGCACTTTATTTCTATTAGTATTATATCAGCGCCACATAAGATCATTAGACATTAGATCCTGGAGTTTGGGGACCCCTCCTATAAGAGAATAGTTTCAGGGGAAGTATAAAAGTAGAAATTAATTGGAGTAAAAGAATGGGGAATGAGCAGCTACTAGTAGTCTGAGTTAGTAGAACGTGTGTGTGTGTGTGTGTGTGTGTGTTTAGTCATTCAGTCATGTCCGATTCTATGTGACCCCACACTGTGACCCGCCAGGCTCCTCTGTTCACAGGATTCTCCAGGCAAGAATACTGGAGTGGGTTGCCATTCTTTTCTCCAGGGGATCTTTCCAACCTAAGGATCGAACCCAGGTCTCCTGCATTGCAGGCAGATTCTTTACTATCTGAGCCACCAGGGAAGCCTGAGTTAGTAGAACAGTGGTTTTCAGTGTTGATCAGATATCAGAATCACATGGTGAGATTTTAAAACCCACCAATGCCTGTGGTCTATTCCAGAGCAACTGCATCAGAATTTCTGGGGAAGGGGATTGGTTGTCAAGAGCTACCAAAGTTTCCCCAGGTGATTCTAATATTTAAACCAATGTGTGGGGTATTCTTTTCGAGAACTTAGTTGCAAGGGAAAGGAGAGGAAACTGAGAGAGGGAAATAAGAGACTTGACAATGGGAATTATTTTCTGAACAGAAGTTGAAAATATTTGGGATTAGAATCCAGGTTATAGAAGAAATGAAAGTATAGAGATTAGAATCACTGGTTGGAAACTCATCCTTGAAAAGGAAAATGATGAACAGCTCCTCTTCTGTGACTGGAGAAAGAGATGGGAAGTGAGTACAACTACAGTTCTGTGATTTTTCATTTTTACTTGTTTCATAAGGAGATTAGGACAGGAAGTTGAGGGGATTTGACTGATAGCCACGTTTTGCTAAGATTATATTCACCTTCTGCAGTAGGAGTAACAGCAATGTGAGGGATATGAAGACATTGGTAAAAAATTGGAATAACTCACATGGGGAAGGTAACTCTTTGAGGTAACTTTCAGGAAGCTCGTATTGATCAGGTGAGATTCAGAGCACCATGATGTAGGTAAATATGTAATTTTCTCCAATGGCATTTTAGTATCGAGATACAGGAGGAAAAGAATGTTGAGAGATATTCAATACTTGTTGTTGTCAGGGAAAATATGACATAAGAAAATCTCTACCTTATTCTCATTCCACAATCAATTAAAAACAAAATACATTCTATCTTTGTAAAACATCTCTTAACAACATCTCTTCTTAAATGTGTAATAACCATTAAAGCTTAACATATGTAAAAACAAATTTCTGACATTGCCAATCAAAACTAGACTTGCAAAGTCTAGAATATCATTTTGACATTTCTCTTTCTAAAATGCTACTATAGGGAAAAAAGTAATATTGTCAATATGATTAAAGATAATTTATTTGATATGGCTTAAAAACATCTGGTGGGGTAAAATTTGGATTTTACATATCTTTTCCTGCCCCTCGGGTTAAATTATTAGATAATAATGTTTAAGATTCTAGTACTTTGAATATACTTATATAGAATGACAGAACAAGCAATTTATAGAACTTGGGTTTAAAAGAAAAGAGCTTATAAATCTGTTGCTTCATCTCTTTGTCATGAGTCAAAACCAGAAATTTTAAATGCCAACAGATTGCCTTGGGAAATTTGTTTCATAGTCAAAAGCAGGAAGGAGTAGTGCATTGTGAGTTAGTCTGAGCTTCCTTAAGCTTGAGATGGTTTTTTGCCTGCTTGCTCTCTTTAAAAAAGAAAAATTAAGTTTAGAGCAATATTCAGAGTTATACTGCCCTTTTTTGTTAATATTGACTCATAATTTCTGAGTATGTCACTGCTTTGTTCTTTCAAGAAAAACAAAAACTACCCAAATGTGGGTGTCTGACACAGATTTTCAAAACCTCTTATGGTCCTGAGTCAATGAATTCAATCTTCTCTAATAATATTGTAGCCATGACGTTGGTCAGTCACTGCAAGGAAAAAAATGACTTGTTAGCAAGAGAAATATGTGCATATTTGTGCAAATATCAATTTCTATCACATCCAGTGTTTGGTGATGCTAAAATATAATATTCCATTTGTTTACTCTTCTATTAATATGTAAATAGGCAAAAGGAAAGGAAAGAAAATATTCTTCCAGTCATACATGTGGCTGAAAAGGCCTAATCAGTACTACATTTACAGTTTCCCTATAACTCTACATGTTTAGCTTTTAGAAATCTGTCTTTTAAATATGCTATTTTTCTTAATTTAGAGTTAATCAGCTGAAATAGGTTCATCCCTTTCATTTCATCAGTATCACAAAGTGACTGTCTGGGAGCCTGAGTTCTAATGAGGCAGCCATTCCAAACACGTACAGACAAAGCAGTGGTTTCCCTGGCAACGAGCACCATGAAAAAGCTCTTAGAATAGTTATTCCTACCCTTACACATGAGTCCTTTTCATTTCAGTAAAGCTTCCTGTCAGAATGCATTCATCAATGTAATTTACCAACGAAGTTTGAGAGATTAAATCCCTTTCCCCACAAAAATTAAAAAATAAAAACTATAGCTAAAAATCAGCAGCTAGGCTGAAATTATACCTGTGCTGTCAAATGATGCTTCAAAGGAAGTAAAGGACATCGTAAGATTCCTGAATTCACTTTGAACCTGAGATTAATTTTCATTTGATTTAATCTGGGGGCATAGAAATTAGATGCATTGGGAGGAGGGGCAGGTGCATTTAATCACTAGCTCTAAAATTATCCTTTGTGATCCAAAAGTAATTTTTATTAAATAGTAGAATTTCACAAAACCTTAAGTTGCTATATGCATTAAATTAAGATTTATGATATCCTTTACTAACATTACACTTTTGTTATTGATGTTTACCAAGAAAAGCAAATTCCAAAAAGGTGATATCTTTTCAACTGATGGAACTATGTAAAAGATTCTCGGATGAGATTCTTGAACCCACTTTCCATCTAAGTATGCAATATAAAAAGGCAGAAACAGGCAGCACCTTGTGTTATGTGGCATTTCAAACAAGATGGAAAAAACCTGGAAATAAAAGGAGGCTGGTTGAAAAAATTGCCCATAAATAAAATAATTGCAACACTTTATTTGGCTTATTTTTTTTTTTACTAGAAATCAAATTCCTTGAGTTTAAAATATACCCACTATCTGTAATACAAAATGAGAATACCTCACTTCCAGCATTTCTCAAAATATTAGCACCCAACAGATACAGGGAGAGTTTATATGCTAGTGATTTACCCTGGTGGCTTCATGGAGCATCTATCTATGCTTGTTTTTTAGCAGACATGCTTCTGCAAAGGAATATTTGTGTTGCCCAGTGCTTTTTTTTTTTAACACGGTATCAAAATTACTTTTATGTAGATTCAGTTGTATTTTATTGCTAAGAAAAGTCTATATTGCCTTCGCTTTTTTCCCATGACACGCTGAACCTTATAGTAATATTAAGTAAAAACTACCATTGCAGAATAAAACACAGGCACGTACAAACACATGATTTAAGAAAGAGGTAAGAAAATAATTTACATTGATAGAGCAGGGCATTCTCACTGTTTTTTTCACCTGAAGATTGAAAAGGAAACTCATTTCAGCTTGTAACATTGCACGGATTGCTGCAGACACAAAATGAATCAAATCTCCTGTTGGATTATATGGGTGGTATTTCTTCTGTTTGCTAGCAAGATAATTCCTTGCTTACTGCTATAACATGCAACTCAAATGTTGTCTTTTTCAAGACGGTTTTGAAAAGTGGGTCCCATTTTACTGTGGTTTGGGGATAATAAAATCACAGATTTCATTAAGCATCAAAAAGGATGTGGAATAAAATATAGTGGGAAAGAAGTAACAATTTAGGATACAATAGATGAGAATTTCATTACATGAATATTCATCAGTTTCTTAGAATTTGCATCTTATGTACAGGCTTCAGGGGGAGGAAAAAAATGTGTGTTTTAAATCTCAGACTTTATCTCTTCCTGCTGCTTTATCTTTTCAACATAGGAAGACATCCACATGATAAAATGTAGAGAACATACTTTTAAATATTCTAATCTGTATACTAATCAATCTGTATCTTTATATTAGAGAGCAAACCTTTTAAGATAAGAAAAACACAAAGATTTTTTTTTTCATCCATTTACTACATTTCTTTTTGTTTGTTTTTCAGTGGACATTCACAGCTTTATGCTTATAAGACTGTATATATTTCAAGTACTTTCATGAAATAAAATATCATAATACACAGTTCTCTACAATTAAAGTTAGTGTGCAAAACCTCAGCTGAAAATTACTTATAAAACTTCCAATTACAGTTTTACAAGTTTAGGTATTCTCTTCACAGTTGAAAAATATAAGGCAGATAAAAGTTGAGTGTGCATCTCTGCCTCCAACTACAACATAAAGTTGATCTTCCATAGCATGTTTCTTAAAAGCAACTCTGAAATAAGTTTCCTCCAGATCCTTTAAATTATTCACTTTCCCTAATGGCTTATTGTATCATTCCCCAGCAGAATGACTAGAAAAGCCCTATTGCACTTAATCTAATTAGGGATTTTTGGAAAAACCAAGGTTACATAGTTCTCATTAACTGGTTAAAAAAAAAAAAATTGTACCATCTCTAGAGGTATAGAAATAAACAACAACAACAGAAAAAAAAAAGGGAAAAAGGATGATTCCTTTTAAAGTTTCAGAAATGAATTTAAGTGTTCATATTCTGGTACATTAACAGTTTGTTCCAGTACATTGATATTTTATGTGGAGGCCCTACTCTGCAATTAATATGCCTGATGCAAATTGAAAAACCCATAATCCATCCTTCTCTGTTGGAATGTAAGAGTATATTATTATTGAGAAGCTACAGGATACCAGAGCCATTTTTTAAACTTGAGTGCTCATTACCTTAAATCTGCATATAAAACAGTTTTGCATTCAGACGAGGTAATACATAACGGAATATATTGTGGCGCATATGAAAAAAAAGTGCTCCAAATAAAAACGACCTGTGGGCTTCCTTTGTAGAAGAAATTTATGCCGTTCCAGGCATTAGGGATTAATGATAGCTAACAGCAAAAGAGGAGAATTGAGCATTAAAATACTGTGCCTAACTTTCCTGACTACCCCAAGGCTACAGGACAAACTGAATTGTCTAAATATCCTTAAAGGTAGGGACTAGGTATTTATCATTAAGCAAATACGGTACTTGGGGATTGCATCTGATTTTGTCACATTAGTATTCAGAATATTTCTTATATAGTTTTGAAGGAGAAAAGACAACCTTAATGGAATAAGAGAGAAGAAAGAAAGAGAAAGAAATCCTTTGTTTCTAACAGTTCAGAGAATGTCTTTCCTTGTTTCCAAAATTACGCTTACAGTTGTTTTTCACAGGACATATAATTCTGCCATTGTCTTCTATGATTTACAAAAGCCAAGATTTTAATGAAAGTTTTATTGTACCTTTTTTAAAGGGAAGATTAACCACATTCCATTAAGGAAAGAGATTCAAATGTAATATGTTCTCAAAAATTGAAAAATCCCTTGGATACGAGTTTATTTCCTTCATGGTTCTCTCTTAAACCTGTTCAATTCACTTGCTTCCTATTTATTTTAATTCACTTGAAAACTGTTCAATTCATTTACTCCCATCACCACCACCTGAGATCTGGGCCTTATTAGCATTTTAGCATTCGCATAGACACTTCCTTCTTGGTTCTCTTCCTATGTATCACTTCAGACATTTATTGCTTCTCACTGTCAGTTATCAATATAATTGTCTTATTTTGCTTATCAAATGATACGATTCTTGAGGCAAGAGGCTGTGTGATAAGACCTGTATCTTCCAAAACAATCATAGCAATTCACATTATTCACATGAAATAAATTTTTGTTGAAAAATAGTTTTATAGTTATTGATTGTAGAAAACTGATTTTTTTCACCAGAACAAAAAAGGGAATTCTACATATTGACACAGGAGTATCATATGATAATCTTCATAGTCAAGCATTATAGTTTTCAGTTGCTGACAGTCTCAATGTAGTAGTCTAAGACATAAAATCAGCTAGCGCTTCAGAGAAAAATCAGAGAAAAGAGACATTCTAAGGGCTGTGTGGGCTTCTCAGGTGGATCAGTGGTAAAGTATCTGCCTGCCAGTGGAGGAGATGCAGTTTTGATCTCTGGGTGGGGAAGATCCCCTGGAGAAGGAAATGGCAAGCCACTCCCGGATTCTTGCCTGGAAAATTCCATGGACAGAGGAACCTGGCAGGCTAGAGTCCATGGGGTCGCAAAGAGTAGGATACAACTTGGAGCACGAGGGGCTATGTAAAATCAGACCTCTGCTTTGGGAATACAGAAATTTACATCTGTAAAGACTATCAATGTGGTCAAGTTCAAGCCTTAAGTTAGCTTCAGAGTCAAATTTCTTTCCTCTCAGTGCAATGTTTTTTGTTTTTTGTTTTTTTTTTTTGTACTCTACAATGATGCCACAATGAGGAAAGAACTGATTTATGAGAATAACATATATTTTTATAGTCAGACCAGTGTGTAACTTCACACTCACTTGGAAAGGTAATAGTTTGCATCAGATGAGTACACACATACACACGCACATATACACATACTCACTCATGTCTAACTTTGGCTCCAATAAAATAGGGCTGGATGGCTCTCCTATTTTTCCTAGTACAACTGTTTAAAGAGGGCTGAACAGATCATTTACTTGAAATTTCCTTTGATAGAATAAAGTTCATGTTTGTCAAAGTGACTTATTAAAAGATACTTTAGGGAGAAAAGTGGAAATGACAATGCAAAATTGAGAGAAAAAACAGTAAGACAGGGTAAGAAGAGAGATTCTCCCACAGATTAAATTCATTGCAAATGTATGTATAATCAGAGAATAAAATTGACTGCCTTGTGATTTGACTCATGTGAAAATGACTCTCACAACGAAAAACCTTTCAGTGGCCTTGAACAGTGTTTGGCATTTTCACCATTGAAACAAACTTTTGGTTTCAGATATTGCATTGTATGGCATCTTTACACAAAAAGAGTGAAATTAAAATTATATCAATTCTGTAGGCTATTGCAGAGGATTGGAGGAGGGAAGAAGAGGGAACTGAAAACAATTGTCATAATTAAAGCTAAAGATTTTAGTTTAGACTTGAAAAGAGTACTCTGAATGTAAATAACATTACATGTAACACCAAGAGAAGTTATGGAATTGCCTTCCCATGATGATTTTTTAGAATAGTATAGCATATTGTAAATCAGCTATAGTTTGGTTAAAAATAGTATAGCTTAACAGCTGGCTAGAATGATAAAGATAGAGATGTGGGCAACATAAAAATCCTTAATGACAAAATTTAAAACCCAAAATTTTAATCCAAAATTTCAATTACTCTTTCTAACAGGGATGGTTCTGTTTTCATACAGGTAATTACTTTATATATTTCATTAAACTGTTTTCAGAATCTGCAAATATCATGAGTTTAGCTCTAAAGTTAAGTAGTGCTGTCCATAGAATAAAAGTAGTTCACAATAACCAAGGTGAATTGATGTCATTATGTGATAACTTTTATTAAGAGAGAGAATGTGTTTGTGTGTGCAAGCGAAATTCACTGGCATAGAACGCAAATCAATAAGGGAGGGGGCAGTGAAATTGCAACTAACTTTTCTTTCTGTCCACTGAGAACGGGACAATTAGAATTTTTAAAATTTACAACAGGAATAGTTATTTTGAGACATTAAGTAAATCATTTTGACTGTTCAAATTGTTAGCTGTGTTAACTGTAATGTGTTACTGTAAGATGCTTGGGATGTTCCTTTGGCTATGTTCTAAAAGTCAGCAGTTTTCTCTTTCTGATGTGTATAATCAGAAGCTCTTGAAACAGAAAGACTGTTTAAATATCATCTCTCAGGCTCACTTCCAACACAATAATTATTTGATGAATAAAACTGAAGATAGTTTATATCTTGTCCTTGGTAGATTACACTATAAAATCAAAGTCTTTCTACTTCAGTGGATATTTCTACCAGTTAAAGTGATGTACATTGTTGAGGTACAGTCACTTTGTCTAATCCCCACATCTAAATTCACTTAATGCCTTAATATGTAGACAAGTCATTCTGTTTCATCATCAGTTAATAGTGGACATATATATATTTCTAAGTAAGCTTAACATAGAAAAAAAAATTAACACTCACCTGAGAATCTATATGCTCTATATGAAATAATTCCTCAATTTTATCAGTGAGATAACACAAATGATCCGAATGTTAAATCAGATTCATAAGAATTAGGGATTTACCAATCATTTTGAGGACCTAAAAGACTAGAATCTAGAGGCCCAGGGAGAGGCAACTGGAGAGCTGAGACTCTCTGGGTCTTTTCTTACTGCATCAGATAATCTCTGGGGTGTTAATTACATGAAAAGTAAACAGTATCAGTTATGAAACACCTCCATATTATGCTCAAATAGGCATATATTTTCTGGGAATTTATGCCCCCTATGTACATGGATTCTAGTTGTGTTTACCATAAGGGATGCTAGGTACATCCTGCAAAAACCACCCCACAGATAAGAGCTCTTCCACTAGCTCCATCAGCTTGTTCTCCAAGACGTTTGCAGTTCGCATATTTTAAGTGTATTAGTCTGCTAGGGCTACCAGAACCAAGTGTCACAGATGGGGAGACTTAAATAAGAAAAATTTATTTTGTCACAGTTCTGGAGGTCCATCATCAAAATGTCAGCAGGTTTGGTTTTTCCTGAGGCCTCTCTCCTTGGTTTGCAGGGGACCAGCTTCACATGTGTCCATATGTGGCCTTTTTTCAGAGTGTGCCCACCCCAGTTTGGCTTCTCTTTCTCTTCTTATGAAAGAGGATTGAATTAAGATACCACCCTTATGACCTCATTTAACCTAATTACCTCTTTAAAAGCCTTCTCACAAAGTCAGACTGGGAATTAGGGCTTCAACTTACAAAACTGGGGGGACATGATTCAGTCTACAACAACAAGGATACACATGTTTCAGATGTCCTCCAGATAAAGGGAGAGTATGGACAGCAGACCTGCTTATTATCCTTCAGCACTTAAAGCCTCAAAAGCCTGTAGAACAGATAGGTTTCAAAAGAACATCTACCACTAGCAAAAATAAGTGGAAAAAAAAAAAAGGAACATCTAAGGAGTGGTAGAGGAGGATAAGAAGCTAAATCTTATCAGAGGCTGTGTTAAGAACAACAAGAAGAATGCTTATTGCCAAAGAATTCTGAGATGATATAAAATACTTCATTAATAATGCAAACCTAAACTTCTCTGTAGTAAAAGTATAAGATTCATCTTTTGAAAGCTACCAGTGTAACTTTTCCTCTAAAAACAAATATATTCCTAACAGTAACTCCTCTATCATAGTGTGCACCATTTTTATCATAGCTTTGAATTAAGCAAATAAATCTTAAGAAACATAATACAGATCATAAGGTAAAATGGGGGTTGACACAGCAACCTATTTCACCGTTAAACTGTAATTCAGTCATTAGTTTCCCAAGTCATTTCCACAATTACAACAAATATGTCTCATCAGCTATTCAAAATCTTAGTTTATCAAGCAGTTATTACCAATTCTGGAAACACAGAAATTAGAGCCACAAAACCAGTTTGTATTAGGTACAGGAGAGTAGATCAGCCATAAATGTGGGTGGAGTGTGTGGTGAATGCCCCTGCTAGAATTCTTAAGGAAGCAAGGGGGTAGTGAGGACTGCTGGTCTCCTAACACACGTAGAGCTTCCTTCTTAAGAGGACCCTAACTTCATTCAAGTATACCCCCATTTTCCTACATACACACTGTGACTTAGAAAAGTCGACCTTATTTCCTAGATCAAGACTTGAAACCCGATTACTCTAAGGCAATCTTAGTAATTCCTTTCCATTGTTCATGATTATTTTGAAAATCAGACATATAAGTCCCTCAGTACATGGGATGTGTCTAATTGTTATCCAAGGATAAGTAGATTGTTCAAACAGCCTCAATTATATTGAAGGGAAAGACTTTTATCCCTAAAAGGAGAATACGTCTTCCCTTTTATTCACTAGATTTGAATGAGAAATCCTGTAGTCCTCATTACTCCTGGAAACTTTTTTACATTTCAAGGGAACCAGAAGCAGATGAAGCCCTTAGCTGGACTGCAGAATAGAGATGCAAAAAAAATGAGGGTCCTTGCTAATATCCTAAACCCAGGAATGAACCAGAACCGAAAACTTTTCTACCTATTTACTTCTTCATGTGCAGTCCCTTCATTGCCATGGTAGGCTTTCATTACTTGGAGATCAAAGTAAAAGATATATAATAATCAAAGAACCAAGGATATGTAAATAAATGTGCCTGATAAGGAAAACGGCAAAAGTATTCTTAAGCAAGACCATGTGAGAATGTTAATAAATTCTTTAATTTTTGAGAGAATCTTGATTGTGTTTTTCAATCAAAATTCTACAGATCTGGGGATTTTTCTGTTTTGTGTCTATTATAATCTCCAGACTTGAAACATTGCTGTCACCTTACACTCCTTCTCGACCTTTCCTCAAGAGCCAACCATTGGAAAGTGAGAGCATTTTCTCACCACCATGTTTTTCCTAAACTGTCCTAACTTTGTAACCTGTGCCAACACCATATCTCAGATATTCATTATTTCCTATGTCTTCTCATTATAATCCATCCATCATTTAAAACATCATCAGTTATTTGGTAATGCTTCAAAAGTGAAATAAAACATGTAGTACATGAGCAGAGAGAGTAGTGAATGGAAAATAATGAAAAACCAGAAATGGATAAATACTAAATCTCAAATTACTGAAGGAAAATGAGTTATGATTTTGTCGAAAAAATAGCATGAGTGGATCCATATCTTTTAGTGCTTATAATAAGATTATTTCCAGCAGATTAAAAAATTAAAGTTAGAAAAATAAAACTATGAACTAGTTTGAATAAAATGTGGAACAATTCCTTTATGACCTTGAAATGGTTAAGATCTATCTGACTCTGACTTGAAGTTCAGAAGCCATAAGATTAGAGGTAAATAAATGTGAATAGGCTAAAAATAAGCTTATTCATGGAAAAACAATCCTGTAAACAAAATAAAACTCCAAGTGATCAACTGAGAAACTGTATTTGCTTTTTATGTAATATAGCTTCTCTAATATATGAAATGTTCCTAGAAATAAATGAGCTTACGATTGACAATCCCCCAAATAGCCAAGCATATAAGCAAACAATTCATGGAGAAGTAAACGTAGGTGACTTAAACATGTGAAAGGATATTCAAGTTAACTTATATTTAAAAATAATCAAAATTGTAATTAAAACTATAGCTGGATAATATTCTTTTACCAATCAGGATGACACATCATTTAATAACACACACTTCTGCAGACATCTAGAGAAGCAGATACTCCCATCCATGCAAATCTATGGTTGAAATACAGATTGGTACACATCTTACTAAGGCAACGTGGTAATAGCTACCAAAACGAAAAGTGGATAAAAACATTTCCAATTAATTACACCTCAGGTAGGTTAGCCTAAATAATCATGTACATGTGAAACTACTTATATATAAATGTACTCATTGCAGAAAAACATATATTAGCAAAATTCTGGCAACAAGACTGTCAGCACAGTGTTACTTAACTAAATCATGATACTTGCCTTTGAAATATTTCATAACTGTAAAAATGTAATGACAATGCTCCATGTGTGTTGACATGGAAGGCTCTTCAAGAAAGGACATACAAAATGCTGCTCTAACTCTAACAAAAATAAGGAAATTGAGAACTTATTATGCTGATTCTTATATGTGCATAAATCATAAAGCAGCATTCATTCATTCATATTAAGAGATGAGAACAGGGCAGATGAGGGACAAGGTAGTATGGAGGGTTTTTCTACTTTTGAATCATGCACATGTCACCTATTCAAAAAAATAATAGTCTCTTGTCCCCTAGACCTACTAATATCCAAATTCTGTAGCCAGTTGTTTATAGCACTTTACAGTTATTCTGGTAATATTTCTTCTTTCTTACCCATGCTTAACTACCTATTCATGAGACTCTTCAATACCTTAAATTTGCTTGGCTTTTTTCTACCTATGTGATATTACACACATATTCCTTTCAATGTCTTCTTCTTCAATCTATTATCACCTATAATAATCCTACATATGTTTCATGACACATTTCAAATGACAGCTCTTTCAGAACTCCTCTGATCACCCAAGTAGAAATGACTTTTCCCTCATCAGAATCCTTAGTCCACTTATGCTCTTTTTGCACATAAGATATTTTTCTTATACAAGAAGTCTGTCATTCTATTAGTTTTGAAGTTCCTTAAGAGCAAGGTTTCTTTCAACATGCAGGTCATGTTTTCTGTATGTGTGTTAGCCTCCAATAAATTTTAACAAAAACTCTACAAGAGAGGAAAAAAGGTTTTGCTAGCATCACGCACTCAATGAACATGAGTTTGAGCAAACTCCAGGAGATTGTGCAGGACAGAGGAGCCTGGTGTGCTGCAGTCCATGGGGTCACAAAGAGTCAGACACAGCTTGGTGACTAAACAACAATGATAGTGAAGAGAGAAAAAGTCATAAGAAAAAAATGCCTCAAATAGGACTTACAGAAGTATAGTCGATATAAGTGTCATTTTTTCTTGGAGTGCTTTAACTAATACCAAATTCGGTAGCCTCCTACAAAATTTAAAATTCATAATAAATCATCTAAACATTTATTTAGTCTGCTGATTTTAAATACTTCATAATAATCAAAAGTTGCATGAAAGTTATAGGATGTAATATTCTTTAATCATTCCAACTACTGTAATTAGGGCCTTATCTATATTTAGATCCTAAAAATTTCTCCAAATAAGGTTGGCATTTAAAATATTTAACAATTTAAATTATTTACTGTATATCTGTATGCCTTTACTAGACTGATTAAAAAAAAAAATAAAAGAACTTTTAAATTTCTACCTTTAGGTCAGTTTCTTCAACAAAATGTCTGAGTTACCTTCCCTTATTTTTCTGTTCTTTGATCATCCAACATATATATTCTTAAATGCCTTAAGAAGTTTTAATTAACCTTTAATGCTCAAAATCCTCCAAGCCAGTCTTCAACAGTATGTGAACTGTGAACTTCCGATGTTCAAACTGTATTTAGAAAAAGCAAAGGAACCAGAGTTCAAATTGCCAACATCCATTGGATCACAGAAAAAGCAACAGAGTTCCAGAAAAACCTCTACTTCTGCTTTATTGACTACGCCAAAGCCTCTGACAGCGTGGATCACAACAAACTGTGGAAAATACTTAAAGAAATGGGAATACCAGACCAGCTGACCTGCCTCCTGAGAAATCTATATTCAGGTCAAGAAGCAACAGTTAGAACTGGACATGGATCAACAGACTGATTCCAAATAGGGAAAGGAGTATGTGAAGATTGTATATTGTCACCCTGCTTATTAAACTTACATGCAGAGTACATCTTGAAAAATGCTGGGCTGGATAAGGCGCAAGCTGGAATCAAGATTGCCAGGAGAAATACCAATAATCTCAGATATGCAGATGACACCATCCTTATGGCAGAAAGTGAAGAACTAAAGAGCCTCTTGATGAAAGTGAAAGAGGAGAGTAAAAAAGTTGGCTTAAAGCTCAACATTCAGAAAACTAAGATCATGGCATCTGGTCCCATCACTTCATGGCAAATAGATGGGGAAACAGTGGAAACAGTGGCTGACTTTATTTTGGGGGGCTCCAAAATCACTGCAGATGGTGACTGCAGCCATGAAATTAAAAGATGCTTACTCCTTGGAAGGAAAGTTATGACCAACCTAGATAGCCTATTAAAAAGCAGACACACTGCTTTGCCAACAAAGGTCCATCTAGTCAAGGCTATGGTTTTTCCAGTAGTCACATATGGATGTGAGAGTTGGACTATAAAGAAAGCCAAGCACCAAAGAATTGATGCTTTTGAAATGTGGTGTTGGAGAAGACTCTTGAGAGTCCCTTGGACTGCAAGGATATCAGACCAGTCAATCCTAAAGGAAATCAGTCCTAAATATTTATCAGAAGGATTGATGTTGAAGCTAAAGCTCCAATACTTTGACCACCTGATGCGAAGAACTTGCTCATTGGAAAAGACCCTGATGCTGAGAAAGATTGAAGGCTGGAGGAGAAGGGGATGGCATCACCAACTAGATGGATATAAGTTTGAGTAAACTCCAGGAGTTGGTGATGGACAGGGAAGCCTGGTGTCCTGCAGTCCATGGAGTCACTAAGCTGACTAACTGAATTGTATTTTTACATATAAACTATTATGCAAGTTGAAAACTGTTTTGTAACTTGTCTTTTATTCTGAACTCTAACTACACTCTCTAAAGAAAGCATTTAGTGGTTGTCATGTATATACATTTATTTTGGTGAAAACTAAAAATAACCCAGACAAAGAGATTAACCTTCTTTGGAATTGGTATGAGGTATCTTCCACTCAGGAAACAAGTCAGAATACACAACAGAAGTACATTTGATTCCAGAATTTTAGACAATTACTCATAAGCAGATTTTCTCAATGGTAGGGCCTCATATTCTTCTCCCTAAAGAAGGACTCTGTATTTTATAAGCTTTATTTCCCACAAAGTCTGGATTTTTTCCCAACTGGTGCACTGGGAGGACCCGGAGGAGTCGGGTGGGGAGGGAGGTGGGAGGGGGGATCGGGATGGGGAATACGTGTGGATCTATGGCTGGTTCGTGTCAGTGTATGACAAAACCCACTGAAATGTTGTGAAGTAATTAGCCTCCAACTAATAAAAAAAATAAATAAATATTAATACTGTAAAAAAAAAAATGGTCTAGCTAAATTTTACTTATATCTGAACCTGCGTCCTCCCTCCTGGACTGAGCTTAAAAGACTAGGAAATGTCTATGTTTACCCAGTTCTTAGGACAAATCCAGGTTTGATTCCTGGGTCGGGAAGATCCCTTAGAGGAGGACATGGAAACCCACTCCAGTACTTTTGCCTGGAGAATTCCAGGGACAGAAGAGTCTGGCAGGCTACAGTCCATGGGTCACAAAGAGTCAGACACAACTGAGTGACTAACACTTTCACTTACTTTTTCACTAGCACAAATCCTGACATATAGTAGCTGCACAGTAAATATTTAAGAAATTGAAAAATCAGCATTTCTTTGGCTTGCCACTACCCTATGTATAAAAAAATCTCTGAAATACGACTGACTCTAGAAAATCCTCATATCCTCTGAGGGCAGGAACTAGAGATTACAGTGGTAGGAGGCCCTGTGATTCTCAGTAAGTGATAAGCAACCTAAGGGGACAGAGGAGCAAGGCTGGAATACTCTAAGATGCTTTCTTTTCAAATAATTTTTATTCATCATCAACTGCTTATTAAAGCATCTCAGGGCCTGACATCTTCTATGCTTTCTGTATTTTTCCTACAGCAGAGCAGAAATTATTCACTATTGAATTGGGCACATGTCAAAAAGCAAAAAAGGAACTAGATGAGCAGTTGGATTTCAATTGTAGCCACTATATAGCTAATAGTTTATCGTAATTCTCAAAGGTTTGGTCCCAAGATGCTCATGCAAGTTCACCCTTTGCCGACCTCTTACAATCTTTCTGTCAGCATTTTGAATGCTACTGATTCTGTGAGTAATATTTGCAGCAGAGGTCAGGCTGGCCAGTGAGTTCAGCATGCCCTCTCACTCATGAATTCCTCTTCTTCTGTGGCTTCTCACCACGAGTTCACATGCCGTGGCCTCTACATCCCAAACTGCAGTAAGCAAATTTCAATCCTGAGTAAAAGGGGAGAAAGTAAATCCTGACTACTGCTAGCTTATTTACACCAATGGTCTAGAGCAAGCCAAAATCAACAGACTGTAAATAAAAGAAAGTCCTCTTCTATGGCAGTACCATACACTCTCACATGTTCAGATTCTTGTTTTAAATGCAGTTTTTTGTCCCTAGCACAGCATTGTTATCAGCGCATTGATATGTCTGTTGCTGTCAGAAGCTCTAGCAATTCCAGCTCTAGCAATTCCCATTTTGGCTCGTTTTTCCTATTACTTATTCCATCTATGGGCTTGATGAAATTGTGGTGGACAAGAAGCTGGTAAGAGCTTTCTGATAAGGCCAGCAGAATTTGCCCCATGATGGTCTGCTTAAGTACTACAGATCCTTGGTGTTAAAGCTTCCTCTTGCTAATAGCCCAGAATGCAAACAGAGACCTGTGCTGCCTTCCCTGGAGATGCACAGCAACCCACTTCCAATGAAGAGAAGCAAAGAAAAAAAGAAAAAGATCCTCCTGCTGCTAATCTTCCAGAATGAAAGGGCCTGAAAATCAATGCAAGGATAGGTTTTCCTTTTTTCTCTAAGCTTTAATCTAGGGATGATAACTGTGATGATAGTATTTCATTATACACTTAGAGTAAGAAAGAAAAGTACAACAAACCTAGATATGAAGGATGAATGAATATTTGTGGCAGCCTTCTTGTTTGGCTTTGGCTTGGAAAATATTTTGCTCTTTTTGTTGGCAGCTGCAGTTGCAGTCAGCACAGAGAGAAAGGTTGATCGCAGAGTTGCACTGAAACATATTAACAAAGGTAAAATTAATAGATTTTTCATAAGTGAGATTCATTTCTATGGTATCATTAATATGCTTCAGAATTTTAAAGTAAATGTGTTTCAGTTCTCCCAACATGTTGGAATTAGAATTGGAGTGATGTCAAGATGTTCCATCATCAAAGACGCGAAGAGAATAAAACGGCTTTGTGTAGGGCAGTCACCTCAGGAGAAAAAGAACTAATAGAAAATAAATGGCAAGTCTTTTGTTTGTTTGTTTTTGGCAAGCATTTGTATGATAAACTTACAGTGTACTGGTTTCAATTCAGAAAGTATAGGAAAAATAAATAAATATATGCTCACTGCTTTGGTAGCAAAGCACTAGGCATGTATGTTGTCAGAAATTCAATATTCCTTTCTTTCCTCTATATCCTCTACCAAACAGAAGATTTCACATAAATCAGAGACTTTAGATGTCTATGTGACTTAAGTAACATCTCCTTTTCCTTTTCTTTAAATTTTTGCCGGAAACTGAGAGAATATGAACAATAAAAGTCCCAGTGTATTGTTTCTTTTGTAGATACTTATTTAATGTCTCTTTTGTGGCTACTTTAGAATAAGATATCCAAACCATAAAGAAGATAGTGATGGCATTGCATGAATTTGAAAACCAAAGTTTTTTAGACCAAATCTTTTACTTGCATGGATAATGATTCACTTTTAACTGGAAACAATTAATAGGTTTGCATAAATAGAAAGTCTTAGCAGTGCAACAGCCACAAATAGCCTTCATGAACTATCTTGTTGAATCCAAACAATTATTATAATTTATACAAAATCTAAATTAGAGTGTAATTACTTTCTCTTCAAAGGAATCACAAAAGAATTTTTTAATTAAGAAACTGAGCATGTAAAGTTATTGGTCTGTGGCCATAACAACCTTTTGGTTTTGCAGAAGGCATACGTTTAAGAATGTCAGTGTTGAAACACCGAGTATTAGAAAAACAGTATTAAAATTTGAAAACAAAAACAACCATTTGTAACAGAAAAGCGGATACTGACAGAAGCCAACATTTCTCTTATTTGTATAATTACGGTGCTCTGCAATATTTATAAAGTACTTTAATAAACATCCATTGCTTTTTATTCTCACAGAAGTTCTATAAGCCAGGCAGACAAGCCATTTTTCTCCCCATTTACCTCTGCGAAAATAGCCTCAGAAGAAACATGCTCCCCAGAATTATGTAAAGATTAAGGGCCAGATCAGTGTCAGCATATTTTCATATCCTACTTTTCTTTTTTGTCCAAGTGTCCTCTGCTTCTATGGATACTTGTTTCATTTCACTGTCTGTGACTTATATTTGTATTCATATAGCAAAGTAGTTGGCAAGCTTCATCTTGGGGGATCAGAAGTGAGGATCTAGAAATTACCAATTGCTGAGGCTTTGTCACTGGTTGTGTGACATATCAGAAAAATTCACTAAGGAGTATTTTCATCTTAGATTTATGCTATAGGTGACACGGGCTTCCCTGGTGGCTCAGAGTGTAAAGAATCTGTTCATAATGCAGGAGACATGGGTTTAATCTCTGGGCCTGGAAGATCCCCTTGAGAAGGGAATGGCTACCCACTCCACTTGTCTAGAGAATCCCCATGGACAGAGGAGCCTGGCAGACTACAGTCCGTGGGGTTGCAAAGAGTCAGACATGACTGAACAACTAATACATAAATCATGGCCTCATCAGCCTCATCAATAATTGACTAGATTCTTGGAATTTTAACAGTATTCAAAGAAATTTGCATAAGTGGGAGTAACTTGAAAAGAAAATAAATGAGAGATTTGGATATCATGGAAGCTTTAGACTGAAGTCAGCTTTTTCTGATGAGATAGCATACTAACATGATATGTTCTCTCTTCCATGATTACAACCCCAGGAATGTCATAGAAATGAGGAAGGCTCGTACATCTAATACCAAAAGGCTCAGAGTATGAAATACAGTGAGCTTAGTGAGTGGAGAAGAAAAAACAAGAGAGGCAGAAAAGTAGGCTCGAAAGATAACAAAACAGGCGGAGGCAGATGTCTTATTCATATCAATTTATTTTCCTTGTATTCATTTTTTTCTTGCTCATTCAAAATTCAGAGTACTTTCTATGTGCAGAGTATTCTTCGAAGTGGTGACAATACAATAGCAAAATCAGCAAACTCCTGCCCAGATCTTCCATTCTAGTAACAGGGGAATTGAAAAAGAGACCATAGCCACTTCCTTCAAAGTCATTTTGAAGTCTGCTGGGCAGGATATTACCAATAGAGTGAAACTCAGCTCAGCTTGGAAAATGAGGAAATGATGACAAGGGAAGGAAGACCATGTGCACTTTCTTCTAAACATACAATTACGCACATCAGGAGTTAGGTTGGTGATTAAAACCGAGGGAGATCACATGCTAAAAACTAATAGCTAGGATGCATGCATACATCAAAATTCACAATGGAATGGTTATGGGGGAAGAAGGCAAAGAATGGCAGAATACTACTATTCTAAAGTGTCTCTCATTCCAAACTGACTATGAAGGGGTTAATATTGAGCCTGCTTTTAGTACCTGCTGACCAGTTTCTTTTTCCACCAGAGCATAATAAAGCCCACCAAAAGCAAAATGAGACCTCAGAGAAACTCAACCACGTAGGAAGTCCACATGCAACAAAGACAGCCAGATAATTGTACTAAAATAGCAGTAATTTAAAATATGTGTATCAACTGCCCTCAAAGGCGTGAGAGGATATTTGAAACCTGAAAAAGAAATAGACAGTCTTAAAATACATATTAAGTGTGAAAACCATATCTGTTGAAATGAAGGATGAAATATTTGATATTGATAAATAGCAAAAGGGATGAATTTGAGGAGCACATTAGTAAGACAGAAGACGTTCAGATAATAGCAAATATTGAAGAAAATTTCAGGAAATTATAACACACATATACTGCTGATAGGAGTTTGAATTGGTACAGCTATTCTAGAGAGCAATGTGGAAGTCCTTAAGTACTTAGAGAAATGAAACCTACACTTATGAAATAGCAATCCTACTTCTGATCTACTTGCCAAATGTACTTCCACTTAAATCTGTGAAAGAACATAATGATTTCATTAAAGATTAATTTTTCATTGCAGGGAGTTGGAGAGAACCAAAGACCCAGTATTATGAGAATAACATATAGATATATATAATATGTATGTATATATAATTGCTGAAAATGATGGAGCCTATGCAGCATAGAGAACAATAAAGTAGAAATACACATAAGAACAAAGATAGATCTTAATAATAAAGTGTTGAATAAAAAATATAAGAAACATTTATATAATATAAATTCCCCAAAACTTCATAAAATTTTAAATAACATTCAAATATACATATATATTCAAGAGCTTATAGCAAACACATTGTATAGAGTAGGATAATTGGAGTGGGAGGGAGTGGCAGATAGAAATAAGAATAGAAATGTCATAATAGGGCAAAAAATTGTTTTAGATGAATTCTGAAATATTCATGTTACCATGATAAAAATGTACTTTAAGAAATGCATGACTAACACAGTTGTTGAAGGAATAAATGCTTGAATTTAATGAATGACTTATCCCAATCTCACATTTTCCTACATTTGGTTCTCATCCATCCAGAGTTTTCCAAGAGGTCTATTATCCAGACCAACCTTTCCACTAGAGCTTTAAATCCAATCCCTTCTTTCATCTCCAGCAACAGGTCTTTGACTGGCAACTTTAAGCTACTGATTGTCTGCAGTTTATTCTTTACTAACTGTACATACGTGTGTGTCAGTCATAAAAGTCTTCACTTGATATGGCTCTCATTTCATGTTCCCACCTTCTTTCACTAAAAGTATTTCCTCTGTAACTTCCAACTATAATAATTTATGTGTATTTATGCTCTGTGTTGATTTTCTTCTCAAAACCTGTCATTACCAACATCCTATGTAATGAAGAATTGTAATATTTTAGACTTCTATGTCTAGAATACTTGAAATTTGGTTTGATATTTGATTTGAGAACAGATTTCTTGATCCTGTTCTCTGGGGAAGCAGGACGTAGTCGACCTATCTGTCCCCTAGTTGTACCATCCCCTCTGCCTCCCCTGGATTTGTGTGTCTTTGTAAATCATTAAATACTTCAGGAAGGAGTATAGCACACTGTTCAAAGCCTCGTCTCTAAAAATCAACAAGGAAAATTCAAATCCCAGCCTTACCACTCATCAGCTGCGCAGTTGGCTCCTTCCCCTAGGCCAGGTGCTGTGGGTGAAGGACAAATTCCCTGGGTCAAGTCTCCTCTATTTATGTCAGAGATATCACTGTCAATCTGACTGAGAATTTGGAGTTCCACTCTTTCATATCTCTTGTTTTCCCATGTCTACATAACATATTTAAATTCTTCCTTTCAAAATAATTAATCACATAAATGTCTGTTTCCTTTACCTACTGTGGGCCTTATATTTAGAAGGTGAAAGAAGAAAAAGAAGACATCCGTCCTACTTTCTTTTTGATTATACCTAAGTAACAAATATTGTTGTTTAATGACTATTTTGTCCATTTTCTTTATTAGCAATTTTAAATATTCTTTTTCCACTTATAGGATAAAGTCCAACTCCCTTAGTTTAACATTCCATATCAATCACATTGTCCTGACCAATAACTTCTAATCTTATCTTCAGATATTCTCAGGTACATTCATTTATCTAATACATACATTCTATAAATCTATGAATATGTTTTTCTATAATCCCTTTACCATACCATAGGGATTTTACCATAAATTTGCACTTATATCATCTGTAATGTATTCCTTCCTCTTCCTCATAAAGTCATTTCCCAAGACCACATTCAAATTTCACTTTTTCTATTAACCTTTCTTTGATCACCATAAAGATCAAACAACATCTCACCATAGCATCTCCCTCCTAGAAAATCCCCCATACCTATTGCATAACACTTTTCTGCAAGCTATCTTCTTTGTGTCTATGTTTCTTATGTTCAGACCTGGATATTAAATTACCTGAAGTTAAAGACTCTATATGCTACCTTCTCTGATCACACAGAATACTCAGTAAAGGACTGGACTGCACGTATCAATTCTATGCAATATGGAGTGTTTGCTTTCTAGCTTCACAATGACTGCTTATGTGTTGATATAACTCCTTCAGCTTTATTAGTGAACTTTCATTTACAAATATTAGTGAAAGGCTTCTTCAGGCTCCCTTTATATCTTTAACTCATTCTGTGGTAAAAAGGGTAGAAGGACAGAGCTGCAGTGTGGCACTTAGATGTAGGGAAGAAGTAAAACTGTCTTTATTCACAACTGACATTAATCTTATTCACAGAAAATCCTAAGGAATTCATGGAAAAACTGCTAGAATAAACAAGCTTAGCAAAATCATAGTATATAAGAGCAACATACAAAATCAATTACAAGGAATTCATGGAAAAACTGCTAGAATAAACAAGCTTAGCAAAATCATAGTATGTAAGAGCAACATATAAAATCACTAGCAACAAGCAATCCAAAAATGAAACTAAGAGAACAATGCCATTCTCAATAACATTAAAAGAATTCAGAAATAAATTTAACATTTTTTGCAATACTTGGACACTGAAAATGATAAAATATTGTTGAAGAAAATTTTGAAGATTTAGATAAATGGAAAGATATCTCATGTTCATAGATTGGAAGACTTAATATCATTTATAACAGCAATACTTTTTTGTTTTTCTAGTGTTCAGAGCAGTTTATCAATGTTTGCTTCTCCAAATGGCTTTTCCTCACTTGTCAGGATTTGAAGGAATTTGAGGGCTGCAGATAGGGGTACAGGTGAATGTCAGAAGATATACTTTGAATGGCTGTGATGGGTAGAAAATAATACAGTTGACAAGCCCCACATTTAAGGTGCTCAGGAAGTTTGGGCCCTAGTGTTTTAGGCCCTGCCCTTTAGAGTGCATTCTTCCCTACCTCTCTGCTTCCAACCTGACTTGAGGAGTCCACAGATAAAGGAATTATATTCCCATAAAGCTAGTGGCATATTTATACCTCCCTAAGAGTTAGAACTGGACATGGAACAACAGACTGGTTCCAAATAGGAAAAGGAGTACGTCAAGGCTGTATATTGTCACCCTGCTCATTTAACTTATATGCAGAATACATCATGAGAAACGCTGGGTTGGAAGAAGCACAAACTGGAATCAAGATTGCCGGGAGAAATATCAATAATCTCAGATATGCAGATGACACCACCCTTATGGCAGAAAGTGAAGAAGAATTAAAGAGCCTCTTGATGAAAGTGAAAGAGGAGAGTGAAAATGTTGGCTTAAAGCTCAACATTCAGAAAACTAAGATCATGGCATCTGGTCCCATCACTTCATGGGAAGTAGATGGGGAAACAGTGGCTGACTTTATTTTGGGGGGCTCCAAAATCACTGCAGATGGTGATTGCAGCCATGAAATTAAAAGATGCTTACTCCTTGGAAGGAAAGTTATGACCAACCTAGATAGCATATTAAAAAGCAGAGACTTGACTTTGCCAACAAAGGTCCATCTAGTCAAGGCTATGGTTTTTCCAGTGGTCATGTATGGATGTGAGAGTTGGACTGTGAAGAAAGCTGAGTGCTGAAGAATTGATGCTTTTGAACTGTGGTGTTGGAGAAGACTCTTGAGAGTCCCTTGGACTGCAAGGAGATCCAAACAGTCCACCCTAAAGGAGATCAGTCCTGGGTGTTCACTGGAAGCACTGATGCTGAAGCTGAAACTCCAATACTTTGGCCACCTGATGCGAAGAGCTGACTCATTGGAAAAGACCCTGATGCTGGGAGGGATTGGGGGCAGGAGGAGAAGGGGACAACAGAGGATAAGATGGCTGGATGGCATCACCAAATCGATGGGCATGAGTTTGGGTAAACTCCGGGAGTTGGTGATGGACAGGGAGGCCTGGTGTAGACTTTCCCTTCTCCAGGGGATCTTCCCAACCTGGGGATCAATCCCAGGTCTCCCACATTGCAGGCAGATTGTTTACCAACTGAGCTATGAGGGAAGCCCCATAAAATAGATAGCCAATGGGAATTTGCTGTATGGCTCAGGAAACTCAAACAGGGGCTCTGTATCAACCTAACCAGGTGGGATGGGGAGGGAGTTTCTAAAGGGAGGGGGTACATGTATACCTATGGCTGATTCATGTTGAGGTTTGACAGAAAACAGCAAAATTCTATAAAGCAATTATCTTTCAATAAAAAATTAATTAATTAAAAAAAATCACCCCAAACAGTGGTGAAAACAACCATTCCATTATACTGGTAGAAGTTAGATATACTCCGGAATAAAGTTTCATTGATGGAAAAAAAAAAAAATAGGCAAGTGATATGAGGGCCTGAATTTATAGTTTCTCCAGGTCCCACACATGAGGGGGAGGCCTGGATATCTAAATTTCCCTCTAAGTTGACACTAATGTTATAAGAAATGTATTTTTTTTCTTCAATATTATTGAGTGTACATTTTCTTTCATCCTTTAATTTTGAAAAAGGACTTTTCCCTCTGCTTATGAAACCGCAGACTCAGGTTTGCAGGCAATTAGGATTTCTGTAATGTTTGATCCTTATGATATATCCAGATTTATTTAGAAACAAGTAGATATGGACTTAGTACTGTTTATAAATAGCTTCCTTTACCCTTACTCCCAAATTAAAAAAAAAAAAAATTAACTGGGAAAAACACACTGTACAATATTTATACTTTATTTCTAAATGTAAAAATCAAGTTATAGAAATCATCAGCCTTGTAATTTATGCAGTGAAAGTATAGTCCCAAGATTTATGCCATTCACCAATAGCTTACTCCAAATATATTTTTGTAGCATTGACCTCATTTAAAAATCTCTGCCCATTTCTAGGGAGAAGGCAATGGCACCCCTCTCGAGTACTCTTGCCTGGAAAATCCCATGGATGGAGGAGCCTGGTGGGCTGCAGTCCATGGGGTCGCTAAGAGTCGGACACGACTGAGTGGCTTCCCTTTCACTTCACTTTCATGCATTGGAGAAGGAAATGGCAACCCACTTCAGTGTTCTTGCTTGGAGAATCCCAGGGATGGGGGAGCCTGGTGGGCTGCCGTCTATGGGGTCACACAGAGTCGGACACGACTGAAGCGACTTAGCATCAGTAGCAGCAGCAGCCCATTTCTAGAAAGTGAGAAGTGACTTAGTCATTATGTTTTGTTCTTGGAATCAGTCTTTTATTTTCTTTACCATTTTTGACTTACTGAGATCCAGCCTATATTTACTATGTCTTAAACATGTGTCAGTTATATAGCAGTTTATACTTAGAAGCAGAGTGATTGGATTTGGATTTTAAAAGTCATTACCGATGACTAGAAAAAAATAAAAAATAAAAAGGGGTTAGGTGCTGGTTCTGAGTATTAATGGCCTACTTTTAAAGTAACACACAAAGAGCTATGTAAGGAACTTTCACCACTGAGTGAAAATTACATACATGAAAATCCTCATATTGAACTTGGAGAATGTCCCATTCCTGTCAAAATCTTTTCTTAGGGAAGGAATCCAAAAAAGAGAAGATACGTGTATACATGTAGCTGATCCACTTTGATGTGCAGCAGAAACCAACACAACATTGTAAAGCAACTGGACTCCAATAAAAATTATTTAAAGCAACAAACACCAGAAATCAATCTCAAATACTACAAATCTACTTTTAATATGTTTTAGTTTCTAATAGGCTCTTGACATCAATTATTTTAACTCTAAATATCATTCAACAGAAAATTTACGATTTAACTGAGTAATAAAATATGTTTTTGTAGTATGCTGTACCTTTCCATGACTTCGGTAGTTCTCTTTAGTCAAGAAATATTTCTCATTTTCAGCTATACTATGTAAATTTTGAACTTCACCAGTGGTTCAGAGGTAAAGAATCTGCCTACAATGCAGGAGATGCAAGAAGCATAGGTTTGACCCATGGGTCTAGAAGATCCCCTAGAGGAGGAAATAGTGACGCACTTCAGTATTCTTGCTTGGAAGATCCTATGGACAGAGGAGCCTGTCAGGCTACAGACCACACGGTGGGCAGAAAGTCTGACGCCACTGAGTACTTGTAAATTTCAGTAATCTGAATAACAATACCTAAATAAAAGGTTCTAAGTGAGATAATAAATACACGACCTTCCAAAGTTATACCTTAAAAACACTAAGGTATTCATGTACAATGTGTGTATGCGTTGAGTCACTCAGTTGTGTCCAGCTGTTTGCAACCCATAGGACTGTAGCCTCTTCTGTCCATGGAATTCTCCAGGCAAGAATGCTGGAGTGGGTAGCCATTCCCTTCTCCTGGGGACCTTCCTGACCCAGGGAATAAATCCAGGTTTCCTGCACTGCAGGCAGAATCTTTGCTAAGTTACCAGGGAAGCCCAATCATATACAGAAATCATCTTTGAAATAATGTTAGAGCATGACACTTGTATAATCTTATATGGCAATAAAGAAATGGTAAAGCTAAAAATGTTCTAAAAGTGAAATAAAAGTTACATTTTCTCTTGTACACATACATGCTTTTAAGAATGTGTATGAAAAGAACAGGGCTTCCCTGGTGGCTCAGAGGGTAAAGCATCTGCCTGCAATGTGGGAGACCTGGGTTCAATCCCTGGGTCTGGAAGATCCCCTGGAGAAGGAAATGGCAACCCATTACAGTATTCTTGCCTGGAAAATCCCATGGACAGAGGAGCCTGGTAGGCTACAGTCCACGGGGTCGCAGAGTCGGACACGACTGAGCAACTTCATGAAAAGAACAAATAAAATACAGTAATAGAAATTTTAAAATAACTTTTCTTATTGGCATATTAATAAAGTAGATTGCCCATTTATAGCTTTCAGCAACCAATTTAGTCTATTATTTTTAATAATATGCATGTTTATTACAATAGAAGTCTTTCACAAGGTTGTATTTTCAATTTCTACTTTTTAAAAAATTTCTGATTTTTTATTTTATGTCAGTCTATTTATCTGTGAACATTTAAAAATCTCACCATTTTGGAATTTAATCAGAGAGAAACATTACAAATAGTATTTCAAGATTCCTTGAAAAGGGATATGCAAATCATGGAAATATTTTATTGAAAAATGACTTCTATGGAACTCAAATGTAGACAAAAGGACCCAAAGCAAATTTGATTTGGATAATTCTGGATAATTCTATAGATATCTTGAAGGCCATTTTCTAAATGTTTCCACAGTCTCTGTGTGGCAGATAATGTAGCGACATTATCTAATAAATATTAACTAGCAGACTTTAGCTAAAATGATTATTGTTAAAGAAGCATAGAACAGTAACCATCTCCCTGTGAGCAGAAAAATGGAATTTGATTTGAAATTCTGCATAAATATAGACATTTAAAAGTAATTTTCTACCTATAGTGAGTAGAAATCTTTTTACTTATGGTCTTAAAGTAGATTCACTCAACAAAATAACAATCTGTACTAGAAGAGGAGGAAAAAAATTATGGCAGAGTTGCTGTTAAAATATATCTACATGAAACTTTCTGAGGAAGCTTCTGAAGTTTGATATTCTTCTTTTTATTTTTCCCATATTTTATTTCTTTTCATCTCCATTTTCCCCTGTGGTTAATGATTATCAGTGATAGTCCTAATGTCTGAAGGGTTTAGGATAAAGAGAATATTCTCTTATATTTTAGAAATAGATAATTTTGTAGATCAAGAACTCTTTTAGATTCCTTCACATCATGAATGTAGAAATTTTCAACTAGAAATGATTTTGGCCTTCTAAAGTATCTGACACAAATTCTGTACTATTCCCCATGCTCTTTTATCATTGGACTTATTCAGCTGCAAAGCTCAGCTCATCTCTTTCATGGATGCTTTCACTTATTTATATAAATAAAATATTTTTTTAATCATTCTGCACTCCATATGAAACTATTAGTCTATTGATCACGTTTCTATTAAGTTTTTTTTTGTTACCTGTCAATTTTAAACTTAAAATTTATCGAAAGTTGCAATATAGTGCAGAGAACTCACTCCTACCCCTTTATCCAGTTTCCTAGTGGTTACATTTTTAGTAACTATAGTACAATATCACAACCAGTAAATTGACATTTATAAAATGTGTGTGTATAGCTCTATGTCATTTTTTCACACATGTGGATTCCTGTGGGTTTTACCTTGATGGCTCAGAGGTAAAGAATCTGCCTGCAATGCAGAAGACACAGGAGATGTGGGTTCCATCCCTGAGTCAGGAAAATCCCCTGTAGGAGGAAATGGCAACATACTCTAGTATTCTTACCTGAAAGACTCTATGGACAGAGGAGCCAGGCAGGCTACAGTCCATAGGGTGGCAAAGAGTTGGACATGACTGAACATGCACACACACATAGATTCCTATTACTACCATTGCTGTCGAAACACGAAATATATATGTGTGTGTGTGTGTCCATGTATCCACGCGCATGCACATTCATTCACTTGTGTCCAACTCTTTGTGACCCCAGGGACTCTAGCCCACCAGGCTTCTCTGAACACGAAATTTTCCAGGTAGGAATATTGGAGCCAGTTGTCATTCCCTACTCCAGAGGATCTTCCCAACCCAGGGATTGAACCTGCTTCTCTTGAAGTATTGCCCGCAAATTCCTTACCACTATGTCACATCTACTTCAGTGAGAGACTTCATTTTTGGGGGCTCCAGAGTCACTGCAGATGGTAACTGCAGCCATGAAATTAAAAGATGCTTACTCTTTGGAAGGAAAGTTATGACCAACCTAGATAGCATATTAAAAAGCAGAGACACTGCTTTGCCAACAAAGGTCCATCTGGTCAAGGCTGTGGTTTTTCCAGTGGTCATGTATGGATGTGAGAGTTGGACTGTGAAGAAAGCTGAGCACCGAAGAATTGATGCTTTTGAACTGTGGTGTTGGAGAAGACTCTTGAGAGTCCCTTGGACAGCAAGGAGATCCAACCACTCAATCCTAAAGGAGATTAGTCCTGAATATTCATTGGAAGGACTGATGCTGAAGCTGAAGCTCCAATACTTTGGCCACCTGATGTGAAGAGCTGACTCATTGGAAAAGACTGAAGGTGGGAGGAGAAGGGGATGACAGAGGATGCGATGGCTAGATGGTATCACTGACTAGATGGACGTGAGTTTAAACAAGCTCCAGGAGCTGGTGATGGACAGGGAGGCCTGGCATGCTGCAGTCCATGGGGTTGCAAAGAGTCAGACATGACTGAGTGACTGAACAGAACTAAATGTTCAGTTTAGTTCTTCCTTCCTGATTTAAGACACAATTAATCATATTATTTCTGTTTCAAGAGCTTCCTTTGGCTATTTTTTGGGGCAGGTCTGCTGGTGATAAATTTTTAATTTCCCTTCTTTTGAAAATGTTTTTAATTTCCCTTAGTTTCTGGAAAAAAGTTTTGCCCAATATTGAATTCTGGGTCGACAATTTTTGCCTTTGAATATCTGAAAAATGTGTCGCCTATTCTTCTGGACTTCATAGTTTCTGATGAGAAATCAACTTTCAATCAAATTACTTTTCCCCTGTAGGTAAAGTATTGTTTTACTGCCTTCAATATTTTTTTTCTCATTTTCTGAAGTTGTATGTTTGTTTGGCTTCTGTTTGGGAGCAAATGTCTCTGAGTTTATCCTTTTGAGATTTGCTCAGTCTGGATCTTGGCTTCTTTTTGTTTTTTTTTTTTTTTTTTTTGCCAAAGTTGGAAATGTTTTAGCCTTATTTTTTAAAATACACATTTAGCCCTGCCATTTGTCTCCTTTGTTTGTGAAATTCTGTTGACATAAGTAATAAGTATTAGATTTCTTTTTGTTTCAGTCCCACAGGTCCTTAAAGTTCTGAGGTTTTTGTTTGTTTCTTTATTTTCAGTCTCTTTCTTCTTTTTTTTCCAGATTGGGTAATTTGTATTGATCTTTTTTTCACAGGATTTTTTAGAAAAACTTTTAGCTATAATAATTGTCAGTTCCAAAATTCTCCTTTGTCCTTTGTATCTACTATTTATTGGTAAAGTTTTCTATTTGTTTCATTTGTTTTAAGCATATGCATAACTGCTTATTAAAATATTTTTATAAAAGTACCTTTGAAATTCTTGTTGAATAAGTCTAGTATTTGTGTCATCTTTATGTTGACATGTGTTAATTTGTCATTGAAGATATGGTTTTTCTGTTTCTTGATATGCTGACCAACTTTTAATTTATCTAGGTTCTTTGAATATTATAAGACTATTTTATTTAAATTTTAGCAAGTAAACCTTGCCTGACATGACACAGTGGAGGCTGTGGAGGCTGCCTTTTTACTTCAAGTTTGGAGTAAAAGTACGGGATCCCTACTCAAAGTCGATAGGGGAATAGAAGAGGCTTCTTCTTTTTGCTCCCTATGTGGCCTTCACAAAGGGAGGGCAGGTATTAGGAAACCTTGGTCATTGTTACCACTGACCAAAACCAAAATATTAGAGCTTCAGCTTCAGCATCAGTCCTTTCAGTGAATATTCAGTGTTGATTTCCTTTAGGCTTGACTGGTTTGGTCTCTTTGCTGTCCAAGGGACTCTCAAGAGTCTTCTCCAGCACCACAGTTCAAAAGCATCAGTTCTTCAGTCTCAGCTTTCTTTATGGTCCAACTCTCACATCTGTACATGAGTACTGGAAAAACCATAGCTTTGATTGTATGAACCTTTGTTGGCAAAGTGATGTCTCTGCTTTTTAATATGCTCTCTAGGTTGGTCATAGCTTTTCTTCCAAGGAGCAAGCATCTTTTAATTTCACAGTTGCAGTCACCATCCACATCTTGGAGCCCAGGAATATAAAGTATATCATTGTTTCCATTTTTTCCCCATCTATCTGCCAAAAAGTGATAGGACCAGATGTCATGATCTTAGTTTTTTGAGTGTGGAGTTTTAAGCCAGCTTTTTCACTGTTCTCTTTTACCTTCATCAGGAGGCTCTTTTGTTCCTCTTCACTTTCTACTATTAGAGTGCTATCATCTGCATACATGAGGTTATTGATATTTCTCCTGGCAATCTTGATTCCAGCTTGAGCTTCATCCTGCCTGGCATTTCATATGAATAATCTGCATATAAATTAAATAAGCAGGGTGGCGATATATAGCCTTGATGTACTTCTTTCCCAATTTTTAATCAGTTCATTGTTCCACATCCCATTCTAATTGTTGCTTCTTGACCTGTGGAGCCTATCTTGAAGGATTTTAGCATTACCTTGCTAACATGTGAAATAAGCACAAATGTACAGTAGTTTGAGCATTCTTTGGCATTACCCTTCTTTTGGATTGGAATGAAAGCTGACATTTTCCAGTCCTGTGGTCACTGATGAGTTTTCCAAATTTGCTAATGTATTACTTGCAGCACTTTGACAGCATCATCTTCTAGGGTTTGACATAGCTCAACTGGAATTCCATCACCTCCACTAGCTTTGCTCATAGTAATGCTTCCCAAGACCCACTTGACTTCACATTCCAGGATATCTGGCTCTAGGTAAGAAACCATACCATCATGGTTATCCTGGTCATTAAGACATTTTTTGTTTAGTTCTGTGTATTCTTGCCACGTCTTCTTAATATCTTGTGCTTCTGTTAGGGACATACCCTTTCTGTCCTTTATTGTGCCCATCTTTGCATGAAATGTTTCCTTGATAGCTCTAATTGTCTTGAGATCTCTAGTCTTTCCCATTCTATTTTTTTCCTGGTTCCACTGATACTGTGTTTATAAGAACACAAATTTCAATAATTTATTTTTTATTTGTTCAAATTAAATCAAAAGCTCTAAATCAAATGAAGGAAAGCTATTCCATTGTTCTAAAGCAGCTTATAAAATGCAATGTAAAAACTGAACAGAATACATATAAGAAACAGGGCAAAAATATCTGTCTAAACTGCCCTACTGATAAAAGGGAGATATAATCTCTCTTCTCTATTGATTGGATTTAGTGAGGGTCAGTGCATACAGTAGTCAATAGAATAAAAAAAAGGCAATAAAAATATGTTAGAAGGATAGAATAAAAGCATCCAGGGTTCAAGTGCCTAGTTTTTTCTGCTAGATCTGGCTATTTCTGTTTTTCTTTTCTAACACACAGGAAGACACTTGCATATATATCAGACATAATGATTTTCATTGTATTTGCCATTTAGTTTCTCCATTTTAGTCTAACTTTCTTCTCCTCAGCTCTCTTACTATTTCTGCTATGTGCTGAATTCTGCCTTCACTGATGATTAGCATATATAGATTTAATCATATATTAACCTGGTTACTTGTCCTCCCTATAAACAACATGAAAACATATATGAAAGACAAATATGATATTTTGTGTCATGTTTAGTCCTACCTTTGTCCAGAGCTTAAGTTAGCCTTTAAGTTTATTTTAGCAAACAGATGTAAAATATTGCCATGTGTTTAACCATTTAGTGTAACATCAACACAGGAGCATAAATGAAAGTTATGAAGCCTATACTTTCCACCACTTTAAGGTGCCTATACAAATCATTATGTATTCCTCACCATAGGTCAGTTGCTTAGCGACCAAAGTAGAGAACTACTAATTGAAAGTATTTTGTATTACTGGCAACGTTTGCTGCAGGACGTTGAACTTAGAAACAGCAAAGACTATTTCAGATAAAAATGTTGCCGGGGATGAAAGAAAACTAGCAGCAATATTATCTCAGTAGAAATGGTTATTTTTTACTTACATATAGTAATTTCTATTTGCAAATATTTGCCATTTCTTTCTTATGAAAAATTACATTAAATTGAGTTTTAGCCTTAAAAATCATCTACACAATCAGAGCAAAATTTATAGTTGTAGTATCTATTAAGAAGACAAATAAAGCAAAATAGAAGCCAAGAAAGAGAAGAAAAGGAGGAAGAAATAGAAATAGCACTAAGTTAAATTTAGGTTCCTTGAGATCAGTAATAATATCTGTATGGCTTTTTCTGAATACATATTATATTTCATAATAAAAACAAAGGAGGAAGAGGAGAAGGAAAAGAGGGAACAAAGAAGAAAAAGTGGGAGAAAGAAAAGAGAAATAAAGCCATATGCACAGGAGAAAAAAGCTGTGGGGGGAGATGTAGCAATACTCTAAATAAATGGGTTCAAAACATGAATTTTATACCAGTCTTTTAAGCTTCCTAATATAAAGATTAAAATCAGGATTATTTTCTCATTTCCTCATTTAATATACAATTTATGTGTTATTGGAAAATGACCTGTGGTCATTGTGTGCCCACCTTCATTTTATAAAAGGACTAGGTCAGAAAAAGAGAATAAATACATCCTTCATAAGACCAAGACTGAATTAGCAATTTGGCTCTGTTCTTTTGTTAATTTATTTGCTGTAAGAATTCTAATACAATTTTGTATTTGTGGACTTCTGTCACACTCCACAGGCATGTGTAAATAAATGTGTGTGTGTGATTTAAATAACTTGTTTTTATAAGAATTCATGTGTAGCAATAGTCAGTTGTCACTTCTATCTTTAAGCTAATTTTATCTGGTAATTGCTGAAAAAACAGGATATATGTTAATTCAATGTCTGGTCACCTAACAATTAACTATGCATCTTATGTAGATTGCAAATATGTGTATTTTTAAGAAATCTCAAAATATATCAAAATGCTTAAAATCACAGCTGACCAGAATTTAATTGTTAATGTCCAGAAGCCATTTCGAGATCATGCATGGTCACTTTGAATATCAGCTGTCTGCAGTGATCGGAAGATAAAAGTTATAAGAAATTCTCTTAGTCTATGCTGTACTTATGATGCAACCTTTTAAAATAAATCCTAGCGATTAGGTTGTCATTGTCTGTTTCTCATAAAAGCTGACTGTTAAACATGCTAAAATTCTAGTGCTGATTTTGGCTAAAATTCTTTGTATTCTGGCTATACTTATGCAGAATTTTAATAAAACTCTCTCTGGGTATTCATGAAAACTAGTCTTTGTTTACCTTAGGGTGGCATGCATTTTTTTCTCCAGAGATTTAAGTTAATGAGGATAGGACTGAAAAAGATACAGGAAAGTTGATCAAAATTCTTAATTGGTAGAAGTCAGTTCTGCCTTTGCTATAGCATACTGACTGGCATTCTACCCATAATCTGTTTTGTCTATCCTTGTTTTAAAAATAAATACTTGAAGATAATACTAGCTGATTACAGTTTTATGTGGCTGTATAACAAATCACTTCCAATCATAACAACTTAAAACAATTAAGCAACAAGCATTTATCTGTTCATGGATCTGCAGTCTGGGCTGGAGTCAGCTGTGTGGTTTGCCTTTCCAGATGGTGTTGGCTAGGTTCTCGCATGTGTTTGTATTCAGGGGGCAGCTTTTCTGGAACTAGAGATTCCAGGATGGCCCCATTTATGTGTTGGACAGGAGAGACTAGGAGATGACCTGCCTTTCTGTCTTCCTGGCTCTACATTCTCCTGGGCCTTTCCACCATGGGGGCATTCGGCTTCAAGAAACCTAATGTGGACATCTTTGCACAGTGGCTCAAGGCTAAGAAGGAATAAGTGAAAACAACAAACCCACTTTAGGCCTAGGAGAAAAACTTGTACAATGTCATTTCTGTTGTATTCTTTTGGTTCAAGAAAGTCCTGAGGTTAACCTGTGTTCAGCTTGGGAGGATATTGCAAGGACAGGAATTAAAATGGCATTATGAGTCATTGGTCATTTGGTCATAATACGTGTTAAGGTTACAATTTGTTAAACTATAACCTGTGTGGAAAAGCAATATATCCTTGCCTTTGTTTCCTACTGTTGTCATAACAAACCACAACAAACTAGGCAGCTTAAAATAACAGAAATTCATTCTCTTGCACTTCTGAAAGTCGGAGATCTGAAGTGCAAGTGTTTGTAGCTTTGATTCCTACTGGAGACTCTGAGAGAAAAATCCATTCCACACTCTGAGGCGTTTTTGGTGTTTCTTGGTTTTTAGACATGCTACTTCAATCTCTGCCTCTGTCTTGACATGGCCTTCTTTTTCTGTCTCTGTCTATCCTCTTACAAGAATGCTCATCATTGGATTTAGTGCTCATCATAATCCAGGATGATTTTAGCTTAAACCCTTAAGCTAAAGATCCTTATTCCAAATAAAGTCACATTTTGAAGTTCCAGGTGGACATAATTTGGGGGAGGAGGAGCGGCATTCAAACCATTAGAGTTTGCTATCAGACTTTATAATTTCCCTCCATGCTTTCAGCTGTTTCTACTATAAAGAACTTAGATTTGGAAAATTTCATATCTGTACATAACAGCATTTGTCAAAGCATGCTCCTCATTAAATGACTTCTAAGAGTTGTTCTGTAAGTATAGAGTTTCTTGGTCACATAATTCTGGAAAGTATTGATTACTACTAAGACTTTCTGGAAATTCACATTGTGCTTTAATTTATTAAAGAAAATCATAAGAAAAAAATACAAACTTTTTAGGAAGCACTTTTTTTTCCTAAATGCATGTAGACCCTGAACACCTCTATTTTTATTCAAATAAAACCTCACAGAACCAAGGTTACATGTACCAGAGTTTCTGATCTAAACTATGGTATAGACTACATGATATTAGGTTCAAAATGTTGAACAAAATCAACCATGTACGTTAATGAACATTTTAATAATATACTTCTTGGCCCATAAAAAGACCTTTTGACACATGAAATGCTCTTTTTCCTTGTTCTGGTTAATTCCTATTTGTCCTTTAGAACTCTCATTAGAGGTTATTTTTTTAAAAAAAAGCTTTAAACTCTCCAAAGATTCAGTTAGATGTCCTTCCAGTGTTTTTTTTTTTTTTTAATTGCTCCCTATTCTTAACAGTAATATATCTCTAAAGCACTCTACTATAATTATGTTGGTTTGTGTTCTTTAGTCTCCAGCCATATGCTTGTTGAGGTCAAGAATCTTATTTGTCATTAATTCCTGGGACACAGCTAGTATTCAGTCAGTGTTTGCTGAATGAATGGATGAGGAAATTTGACACTGAGTAGAAACAGATCAACAAATAAGCAGTATATATAAGATTGAAAGAACATTCAATTATAAAATATTTTATATGGAAATCACTGTTTCCTTTCAAAATAATGTCATATAAAGTCATTTATTGCCCACAATTTGCAACAATCATCCTCAGAACTTAACTCTTTGTGTTGTATATGTCCAGCACTAAATAGTGGGCCAGTAGAGCTATTAGAAAAAGGCATTGAGTAAATCTTATTAGCCACTTGGTAAAACAGTTAAAAAAAATAAATTTCTTTGACTCAGTCATGAGTAAATCCAGTTATATAATGTGGATATTTGGGTTTCTCCATGAAATTCTACTAAATTTGACTGGTCAAGGTAAACATTTTAATAATAAAAAAACAAGTTCCTCTTTTAGTAGCCTCTGCATAAGTTTGCACCTCTTCCCATAGTTTTCTTTGGAAACAATAGTTCTATTGTTTTCTACCCTCATTAAGCATTATCTAAACAGCTCAATTAGTATAATCAGCTCAATTAACAGAATCTAAGAGTAGTAAATTTTACACAGTGGGCATAGCATCCTATTAGTGAGATGTTTACCTTTAGCCCTTTTGCTTCTCTACTTCTAAGACACCCACATGTTAGAGAAAGCATTTAATTATGGTGTAACTAATTAAAAACTTTGCATTCAAAGATTTCTAGAATTTCATATCTAAATACTTTTGCTAGTATAAAATTTCACAGCTTAGCAAGAAGTTCCTAACTCTTTTGCGACCCCATGGACTGTAGACTGCCAGACTCCTCTGTCCATGAGATTTCCCAGGCAAGAACCCTGTAGCAAGTTGCCATTTCTTTCTCCAGGAGATCTTCCTTACCCAGGGATAGAATCTACATTTTCTGTGTTGGCAAGCAGATTTTTTTTTTAACCACTGAGCCACCTAGGAAGCGCCCTGTAGGAAGAGAGAAAATTAGCCAAGATGGTGCCAGTCAGGTTCTCTCACCCCACCCTCACATCCTCTCACCCCGTGTACTGAAACAATGACTTTACATGGTTATATAGTGGATGAGATCACTTATAGCATTGTACATGTATGTCACAAGGTACTCGCTTGGTTATGAGTGTGTGCAATACACCTTATGAGCTTCACCATGAAAGCCCTGGTTGCTGCTACCTTGGGGCTACATTGGAGCAACATCATAGTTGTGTTATATGAGGTTAGGTTATGGCCATGTTTTGACTATGTTATGGTCATGTTATGGCTGCTGATATGGCTGCGATGTCAGCCAGGAGAGAGGCTATGTTATGGCTGCCATGTTAGCTAGAAGAAAATAAGTGTGTCTAGTTCCTACAGCTCCTCACATCTTCTTCCAGCCTCTTAGCTTGTGCTTTGCCTGCCCTGGTTTCAGCAGACAGTGTGAATAGCAAGACACTTGGCATAGTGAACAGGGTTGAGATGGATACATCCCCATTCTCTTTTGCATGGCTTGAAAATAATTAATGACCATCATTCCTGATAAATAACAATGTTTCATGGAGTAAAATGCATTTTCTCGATGTAAATAGTTCATCCTTTTGAGTATATTATCCCTGATCTGGGTTTCAATTTAACAAAGATTTATCAGTTCATTGAACATTATCCACAAAAAACAATTAATATTCTAAGAAAAGTAATTTATTTACCTGGTTTATCCCAAAATCTTTACTGCCAGTAATCTTGGTTATAAGTTCAGAATTAGAATATTATTGCAAATTCCTAAAAACTCTACTAAATATCATTTGTACTGAGTGGAATTAAATGTAATTGTTGTGTTAACTTTTTGGTCCTAGTTAAATACTTTTCCCATGTATTCTTCTCCTGGTTTGGATGTAATAGCAACAGTAAATGTATATCCCAGGTTACTCTCTTTGCCAGTAGCAGCTGGGTTGCACCTACTCAAATAGTATATCATAATAAGTGCATATTTAAGCACATTAATGTTCAACTCTCAAGCTTACACAGAATAGAATTTTGAAGTACCTTTCCCTCAGGAAAAAAAGAAAAAAACTTTTCACATTTTGTGTTTGCTGTTGCTCTTCAGATCTATAACCTGTGAAAGCCCACCTAAAGGAGGTCAGAGACAACATTTCAGTAAGTTAACTTTCATAGATTTCTTCAGCTTATGGGACCATTTTCCTGCTTTAATTTGTCAGGAGAGACTTGACCTAAGAAAGTACAAGTACCGTTTTATGAGGTGAGAAAACTCCTACATGAGACTCTGTTCCTGTTTGTCATAATCACATGCCATCCCAAGTAGAGTGCGATGGCTTCAATAAATCATAGGAGAAGAGGGCTGGTTTACATCATAGCCAACAATGAAAAGTATCACAAACCTGTAGCTATTGGATGGCCCTGGATCTCCTCACTTGGCAGCTTGCAAACATATAATAATCTACTACACCTAGACTTAGCAGATTTGAAAATTTTAGAATATACTCCACTTCTTTTAATGGGGTTCATATCTATCATACATTGAAAGACAGCTAATAGACTCAACAGAAAGGACTTCAAAATATTTTTGTTTCCTGTGGAAGCTTGGAAATCTGTTGCAAGTCTTTCATGCATTGTTTTCCCTTACTTTTTTCTCCTCATATACACACAAGCTATTTTCTTGCCTATTGTATGTACTTGGCAGGTTTTCTGGGCACAGTGCCCAGTTGGCTTAATGTGTGCTTATTATTATCTATAGTGTCTCTGATTTTGTTTTGGAAATGGGCATTCTATAAATTATTAATGATTATTATTGTACCTTAGATTCCACTTTGCTTTTGGAATTTAGAAACAAAGAGTGAACATTGGACCCAATAGGTAATAACCAAGAATATCAAAGCTATACCCAATGCTTAACTGTAAGGGAGGAGATTAAAGAATGTTTTGGAGTAAACAAAGCAGGATTATTTCTATAGCAGTTTAAATAAACAAAAGTAAACATGAAGGGCTAAAGTTATCACTTGACTAAATGCTCTTACTATCATTTATTCCCTTTTTACCGTCAAAATAGTACCCAAAAATCTTTTGATCAATATCCATGAGTAAACGTATTCTTTCAATGTAGAAAGTCAGAGAAAGTGCTAACTTTTCTCCTCCAATTTACAGGAATTTCTGTATCTTATGTAGTATGACATAGTATCAAACATTTAGCAGATCAGTGCTGAATTCACCTCTGAATTTTGAGTCAGATAAAACAATTTGAATTTAGGCATCTTTTCAAAGAAGAAAAAAGTCACATTTATAAATAATTTACACACACACACACATTTTTGAAACAAGAAATAGTAAAGAAGGAAAAACAGGAAAATATGTGGGGGAAAAGTCTCTAGAAGTACAAAAGAATAAAAGGAAATGTTTTATTGGCAGTGAAATATAACTACTAATCCACTGCTTATAAGTGAAAAGTGGGTCTTTACCTTATAGCTGTAATGCTTTACATTTTGAAATTAAAGTTTAACTAAAGGATAATATGTACCCAATAAAGTGAAACTCAGAGATAAGAATTGTTAAACAAGTACCATCTTCCTCTTTTTATACTGAAAAACAACATGTATTGATTCTCAGTTATTTCATCCTGAGCAATGCAAAAAATAATGAAATATTTTGTTTTCCAAAATCATCCTTCCTTCCCCTCAATCTCCTTTCTCTCTTCCTCTGTTAAGCATTGTAAATATTTTTTAAATTCATTCTCTTGAAATTGGATCTCTACCTAGGATTTTGATATACTTTGCTATATATCTTGTTTTTATTCTAGGAATAAAAATATTCTCTACATTTTCATTATTCTAATATTGATTCAGCTTTAGGGTTAATTTATATGCAAAGCAAATAATTTACCCAAACTTGTAAGGGATATGCATTATCAGAACACAGCACCTGCAGGACAAAAGAGAGGTTAATTTCATTGTTGCTCTGAAGCAAAAGGAGATCATTATGGAGTCTGCAGTAACCAAGCTCTGTGAAATAGCTGCATTAGTCATTAACTTTCCAGCACTAAATTTCATATCAAACTCAATTAACTACTACATAGCTTTTAATGACAATATTTTTTCAGATGCAGCTCTTGTTTACTAATAAGATTTCACATCACGACTCTCTGTTCCATTACTTTCTCCATGTTAATATTCAAGTCTTGATTTTCTCCAAGGAAAATGGAGCAATGAAAATTGCATTTGCTAAAAGTTCTCCTTGAATTATGTTTCAACATTTCAAGTGTGTTAATGTAATGCTTTAGAAGCTAAAGGGAATGATTATATAGGAAGCCAAAGTCCTCTATGTCTATCCCCAGGATTGATTAAGTTTGCTATTTATGCATATTTCCCCACAACATTGCTTCTGTGTTGGAATTTATCAGGATCAGAACTGTCTCAATTGGAAATGTCCCTTAGTATATTTTTATCACAGTGAAAGTCAAAGCCTAGAATAACAAAAAGGCACAAAATTAATGTCATCAGGAAACAATTTACACAGCTAATTAGCATAACATTCTCATATAAAAAGACAGATGGATTAAGGGATCAGGTCATTCATAGCCTGCAGTAAACTGCTTCAGTCTTTAATCCCCTGCTGTTACCTATCAGGGTGCTTTTTTTATGGACTTAGATAGATCCCTGAAAAGATTTAGATTCTCCCATTAGACTGATTCACCTTGTTCCCTTAACTTTTATTGATATGTTTCATCATTTCTCACTAAAATAATAACAGAACTTGAATTTAGTTAGCAGGTAAAGAATCAAAATAAAAAATATATTTGAACATTTTTTAGTTAATAGCTTCTACAACACCCACAGACACACTTATTACTCTTTTGTGCTAAGGAAGAGAATCTGATATGAAGGCAACTGTGAAGAGTTACTTCCTACTTCAACAAGAGCTGAGATTGTTTTGCAAGTGCTATACAGACATGGCATCCAAGACAATCACAAGGCAGCCACACATGATCAACTATGAAAAATGTCCAATTCTTTACATAGGAGAATTCAGTCAGCACAGATTGATTTCCATGAATCTTCTTTAAAAGATTTCCAGGAGTACTATCTAAGAAAAGTAACACTAAAAGATGTTTGGTTCAGTTTATGTAAAGCCCAAACTAGCAAATCAGAAAGTGGTCTATGAAAAAAAAATTAAGTTGCAGGGCATAGGGAAATAAATTATTTCCCTTAATTACTGTATTAATTTCCTAGAGCTACCATAATAAAGGAGAAGGAAATGGCAGTCCAGTCCAGTATTCTTGGCTGGAGAACCCCATGGACAGAGGAGTCTGATAGGCTACAGTCCATGGCGTCACAAAGAATCACACACAGCTGAGTGACTAACACTACACTACTACTATAGTAAAGACTGGTAACGGGACAGCTTAAAACAACAAAACTTTATTATCTCGTGGTTCTGGAGACTAGAAGTTCATAATCAAGCTGTTGGCAGGTTTGGTTGTTTCTGGAGGCTCTGAGGGAGTGTTTGTTCCCCATCTCCCACCCAGTTTCTGGTTCAGTTCAGTTCAGTCGCTCAGTCGTGTCCGCCTCTTTGCGACCCCATGAATCACAGCACGCCAGGCCTCCCTGTCCATCACCAACTCCCGGAGTTTACTCAAACTCATGCCCATCGAGTCGGTGATACCATCCAGCCATCTCATCCTCTGTTGTCCTCTTCTCCTCCTGCCCCCAATCCCTCCCAGCATCAGGGTCTTTTCCAATGAGTCAGCTCTTCGCATCAGGTGGCCAAAGTATTGGAGTTTCAGCTTTAGCATCAGTCCTTCCAATGAACACTCAGGACTGATCTCCTTTAGGATGGACTGGTTGGATCTCCTGCAGTCCAAGGGACTCTCAAGAGTCTTCTCCAACACCACAGTTCAAAAGCATCAATTCTTCAGCACTCAGCTTTCTTCACAGTCCAACTCTCACATCCATACACAACCACTGGAAAAACCATAGCCTTGACCAGACAGACCTTTGTTGACAAAGCAGTGTCTCTGCTTTTTAATATGCTATCTAGGTTGGTCATAACTTTCTTTCCAAGGAGTAAGCATCTTTTAATTTCATGGCTGCAGTCACCATCTGCAGTGATTTTGGAGCCCCCAAAAATAAAGTCAGCCACTGTTTCCACTGTTTCCCCATCTATTTGCCATGGAGTGATGAGACCAGATGCCATGATCTTAGTTTTCTGAATGTTGAGCTTTAAGCCAACTTTTTCACTCTCCTCTTTCACTTTCATCAAGAGGCTTTTTAGTTCCTCTTCACTTTCTGCCATAAGGGTGGTGTCATCTGCATATCTGAGGTTATTGATATTTCTTGCGGCAATCTTGATTCCAACCTGTGCTTCTTCCAGCCCAGCATTTCTCATGATGTACTCTGTATATAAGTTAAACAAGCAGGGTGACAATATACAGCCTTGACGTACTCCTTTTCCTATTTGGAACCAGTCTGTTGTTCCATGTCCAGTTCTAACTGTTGCTTCCTGACCTGCATACAGGTTTCTCAAGAGGCAGGTCAGGTGGTCTGGTATGCCCATCTCTTTCAGAATTTTCCACAGTTTATTGTGATCCACACAGTCAAAGACTTTGGCATAGTCAATAAAGCAGAAATATATGTTTTTCTGGAACTCTCTTACTTTTTTGATGATCCAGCGGATGTTGGCAATTTGATCTCTGGTTCATCTGCCTTTACTAAAACCAGCTTCAATATCTGGAAGTTCACCGTTCATGTATTGCTGAAGCCTGGCTTGGAGAATTTTGAGCATTACTTTACTAGCGTGTGAGATGAGTGCAATTGTGAGGTAGTTTGAGCATTCTTTGGGATTGCCTTTCTTTGGGATTGGAGTGAAAACAGACCTTTTCCAGCCCTGTGGCCACCGCTGAGTGTTCCAAATTTGCTGGCATATTGAGTGCAGCACTTTCACAGCATCATCTTTTAGTTTCTGGTGGTTGCCAGCAATTTCTGTTTTTTGTTTTGTTTTGTTTTTTGTTTGTTTTTTTGCTTTGTAGATTATGGTTGTTGTTCAGTATCTAAGTCATGTCTGACTGCAACCCCATGGAATTCCCAGGTGGCACTAGTGGTGAAAGAACCCTCTTGCCAAAGCAGGAGACTTATAAGAGATACAGATTTTATCTTGAGTGGGGAAGATTCCCTAGAGGAGGGCATAGCAACCCACTCCAGAACTCTTGCTTGGAGAATCCCATGGGCGGAGGAGCCTGGTGGGCTACAATCCATGGGGTTGCAAAGAGTTGGACACGACCGAAGCGATTTGGCACACATGAACTGCAGCATGCCAGGCTTTCCAATCCTTCAGTCTCTCCCGGAATTTGCTCAAACTCAAGTCCATTGAGTTGGTGATGCCATCCAACCATCTCATCTTCTGTTGTCCCCTTCTCCTCTTGACTTCAGTCTTCCCCAGCATGTGTCACTCTAATCTCTGCCTCTGTCATTCTATGGCGTTGTTAACTCTTGTGTTTCTTTGTGTCCAAATTTCTACTTTTTGTAAGGACACTGATCATTGAAGTAGGTCCCAGCTTGATCCCCCATGCCCTCATCTTAACTTGATTATATCTGCAAAGAGCCTACTTTTTATTTCCAAATAAGGTCACATTCCCAAGCTCTACCAGGGAAGCCTTCCCTGGTTGCTCAGATGGTAAAGAATCTGCCTGCAATGCAGGAGACCCAGGTTCACACCCTAGATCGGGAAGATTCCCGGGATAAGGGAACGGCAACCCACTCCAGTATTCTTCTCTGGAGAATCCCGTGGACAGAGGAGCCTGGTGGGCTACAGCCCATGGGGTCACAAAAGGTTAGACATGACTGAGTGACTAAGCACAAACCCCAAGTGCTGGGGTTGGGATTTCAACATACCTTTTTGGAGACATAACTCAGCCATAACAAACAAAATACAGTGAGAACAATCAGAATATTAATTTGTTAATTTATAACAAGAATTATGTTATATGAAACAAAATTCTTACTTCAGCATGGCCAGTACAATTTCCCCCCAAAGGCACATCTGTGTGGAAAAACAAAATACAGTCCTGTGATACCTGGGTATATATTATATTATATTATACCACAAAAAGTATGATAATTAGAAAATTCAATGCTATCACGTTAAATGGACACATGTATTTTCGTGATAGAAAGTTTTGCCAGTGAAATTGGCAATTTTACCGGCCCTGACTTCCTTCCTAGCTCGTGATTTGAAATTGTACTTGAAGAGAATGCAGATTTATACCTTAGAGACTTATCCGCATCTCTGTTTCAAAAGGTGACTAACTGTCCTGTGATTGACAGACATTCTTTAGCTATGTTAATGAATTCATTCTCAACACTACAAAATCCTCTTGGCTTTAGACCCTTTAGGTTGCTTTAAGATGCTTAAATCTCAGATGGCATTCTTCCTCATCTTAGTTTTGGGGATTATATTTTTGTAGCTCTTCTTGCTGTTATCTGAATGTGCTGGAAACTTGCCTGTATGTAGAAAATATATACATATATTCTTGGAGAGCCATGAAACTATTTTTTTTTTTCTATTCTCTTTGTTCAGTAATGATACAAATGATACAAAAATAAGATCTACTTTTAAAAAATAATCAGTTATTGGAAACCTATTATTTTCTAGGAAAAATGTAACATAGTTTGTGTTCATTATCCTGTTTAATTCTTAATATCTCAGCGTGATAATTTCTATGATTTCTGTCTCAAAGATGAGAAAACCAAGGCTCATATTGCTGCTTGTGCTCTCCATAGTACATATAATAGAGATTAAAATTCTTAGTTCTTCACATCTTCAGAGGTCTTGCTTCATTTTTCCCTCCCTCAGTGACCTGCATTATTTTCAACTTTATTCACCTTCTAGTCTGAAAATTTTGAGCCTTCATGCCTAACTCCTGGTTATTATTTCAGGAAAGGTGAAAATACCAACTCTTCCAAGAAGTTTGTGGAAACAAGTTGAAATTCATAACCACTTGTTCTGTACTCATGTAGCCCTTTGTTAGTAATAACAGTAAGCATCTTATCTTTTCATGCCATTAATAATACTTTGTGTATGTATTTATCTCCTTCAACAGACTCTAAAGTCCACTAAAGACTTGCTAACTATAATTTATTCAACAAATTTTGGAGGGAATATTTATTTAGAGTAACTAGTATATTATTAGACATTGGCTACCCTACCATGAAGCGAAAAGGTCACACTATTCATGAATGTAAATCCTAGGGAACATGACATTAGTCAAAAAAATATATAATAAAAATAAAATATAGAAACAAGGAGTAAACAATATCTGTAAGAATTTTACGAAGTATTTAGTTGAAATTTTACAATATCATGTAGTATATATTTTGATTTTAAAATAGCCTTATTTAAATGAGTATTTTTTAAAAGTAAGAATTCAAATTTGTTTCTTTATGAACAGCTTTAAAACAATGGATAAATCACTTTCTTTCAAGTGTAGGATGTATTTTTATATTATTGTTATCATTCTTTTTCCATTACCAATTTAAAAAAATCAAATATTTTATATTTAGGGCTTTCCTGGTGGCTGAGACAGTAAAAAAAAATCTGCTTGCAATACAGGAGACCCAAGTTTGATCCTGGGGTCAGGAAGATCCCCTGGAGAAAAGAATGGCTACCCAAGCAGTATTCTTGCCTGGAGAATTCCATGGACAGAGGAGCCCAGTTGGCTAGTCCATGGGGTTATAAAGAGTTTGATATGACTGAGCAACTAACACTTATATTGCCATAGAAGGACTTAACATAAGAAACACATAAAAAGATCATTCTTCATGTTTCTGTATCTGGATATAATTAAGAATAGATCCAAGTCATCTACTTTTATGATAGTAATGATCTTGTGTGATACTTGATTTCAACACAATGAATTTTTTTACTTGTAAATATTACATGTGTATGAAAATTATTGTCAGTGGCTAGTGATAAATATGAAATGTGCAGTTTTTGGTAACTACACAATAGTTGAGTAGATGGACAAAGCTCATTCTTAACTTTCCTACTCATAATGTAAATTACAGATTAAGTTTGGAGAATTTTATAGCTGGGGAAAAAAGATCATTCAATCCAGATCTTTTATTTTATAGATGAAGCAAATGGAGCTCATAGAAAGTGAATTTACTTAAGCAAAATTGCAGCCCCAGTAATGGACATAACAGTAAATCAGTCCCAAATTTTTTCACTCAAGTCCAAAATGAGGAAAAGTGTGCCCAATAAATGACTTATCTATAAAGTATAAAAATTATGGACGATTATGGATAATTATTTGCATTCATTTAGAATAAAGAGCACATTAGAGAAGCACTTATAATTTATCAGTTTTTAGTCTCAACATTGTTACCAGCTTTCTGTGGGACCCCACCTTTTCTATATATTGTTTTCCATTTTGATTATCATTGATATGTTTGAAAGACATAATTTGGAGGGCTAAAGTAGAGTACTATTATGTTTTGCATTTATGTTGTTTTTCTATATGTCTTCTGCTTAATCTCTTTTTATTTAATTCTTTAAAAATTTCTGGACTTGATATTAAATTAGGAAAATACTGTGTTCAAAAAAATGCAAAACTGATTTATAGAATGAAGCACTGACTCATTAGAAAAGACCCTGATGCTGGGAAAGATTGAGGGCAGTAGGAGTGGTTGACAGAGAATGAGATGGTTGGATGGCATCATCAACACGATGGACCTGAGTTTGAGCAAGCTCTGAGGGTTGGTGATAGGGAAGCCTGGCATGCTGCAGTCCATGGGGTCACAAAGAGTCAGACACCACTGAGTGACTGAACTGAACTGAAATTGCATTAATAAAATTTAGCTTTATTAAAATAAAAATTAAAAAAAAAAAACACTAGTGTCTTTTAAAAAAGTGGTTAAGTTCATTCTTTGAGAACATTCAGAGTAACATAAATACAATTGTCGCCTTATGTGATGGAACCTGTCCAAGCTCAGGACACTAAGAAGGGTGTTTCATTGGTGTTTCAGGCTTGAACCATGACCATGATATATGAATACACGTTGACACATACAGATGTGTATTGCTAAAAGTAGTCTGAAGACCCTTCTTTAGCCTTAATGTCCCAGTTATAATATCATATGTGTTGCTAGAGAATCACTAGTTAAGCTAGTAACTGATTGCCTTTGATTTCCCTTTGTTCTTTTATACAGGCTAAAACCAGGAGAGGGCAAAGTGCAAGTGTGCATGCAAAACCGGCGCATGTCGTCACATTGGCTGAGAACTAATGCTTGTGTGTGGACAGAGCTAGTACGTGAGTCAAAGGGTGCCCATGTGAAGGCTGTTGGTGAACCTCCTGTGTGTGACTCTGTCCTGTTCTGGTTGGAATTCCTTGGAATGACAGCAATACAGAAGTAAGTAAGTATTTTTTCAAGGAAGAATTTTGAAGTTCAAATATGCACAGCAGTGTATACCAGATTTCAGCATATGTTGGTGTGGTGGTTTGGGCTCCATCAGATTACATTTTGTCCTTATTACATTTTTCAGCCAGAATCCCAGGTTGAACAGTAAGTTTTAACCAAGGTGAGTATAAGAGGTTTTTGATGTTTTCTTGTTAGGTCTGTACACTATTATCTAGGCATTCAATCAGCAAACTTAGATTTTTATTCTGTTTATCTTGTTCCAAATTACATTTCAGGCCAAAAAAGGTATTGGATATAGTGACCATCTCATCACACTCCTGTTATTTTCTTCTCTCTCCCCTTGCCAAAACAACCCAGGGTTTCAGGTTTGATTATTTAATAAACTCCGATAGTAATTATGTCTTTCAGAAACATAGTGTTATAGAAACACTGTGGACTGGTATATTTTAATCCATAAACAACTAAAGATAAATCTGAATCCTTCTGAAAGAGCATATATATCCATTTTCTTGGGTTGAAATAAAAATAAAGCTCTGAATAATCATAAGCCAAATAGTAAGATGTTTATAATATTTAAAACTCATTGTCTCTATGTAGCAGGCGTGAGACACATAGGGAGTTTTATGAGATACTTTTTGGTCTTCAGGCAGTGATGAGAAAGATTAAAGTGAAACAAAGACATAGTGATGGAGCTTGATAAACAGCTTTTTCAGGGAGAATTTGTGTTTGAGGCTTGGCATATATGAATAGGAAAAGAAGTACCTGTAGGTCAGGTAGGGTAGAAATGGATACTTACACAGATTCAGAATCCACTGACCTCCAATCTCTCACTGTGTGAGACTTCGCAAGATAAAATTAAAGAAGTAGGGGAAAAAAAAAAAAAAAGGCCCAAACATAGATTGGAAAAAAAGAGAAGAAAGTATTTCAAGCCAGTAAAAACTGTGAGATGTACATGTGTGTGAAAAAGAATGAGATACAAAGTAACTGAAGATCTTTGAACAACAGAGAAAGTGTATTCCAGTGCTTCAGGGAAAGGTGATAAGATAGGAGTATCCCTTCTGTCTTAGGAGTGATAACAAGTTATTCAAAACTAAAACAAGGAGCAGTTGAGGGCAGAAAAGATTTTGAGGGTCATTGGAAATATTAGTTTTCCTTGGGCTCCTATGGACCAGGTTGCAGAATTTATTAACAACATGTTTAGGCCCAAAATTCTACAAGTGTTCTCTATTTCTGACTACACGGAGTAAAGGAGAGACCAATTTCCTTTGGGATATGAAGGCCTTTCCCAGGTGGCTCAGTGGTAAAGAATCAGCCTGCCGATGCAGGAGATGCAGGTTCAATCCCTGGGTCAGGAGGATTTCCCAGAGGAGGCAATGGCAACCCACTCTAGTATTCTTGCCTGGGAAATCCCATGAACAGAGGAGCCTGGTGGGCTACTGTCCATGGGATCACAAGGAGTCGGACATGACTTAGTGGCTAAAAAGACAGCAGCAACAACATGGGGGCCCTAGGATATAAAGAAAGACAAGAAATTGGGTAGAGTTAGAAGAAATGATTATAAATGTTAGTTGTCCACAAGAGATGAAGGTTATTTCACTAAACATATTCCATACTAAATTCAGCAATGAAGTACACTTAACTTAGAAGAGAAATGCAAATAAAGGTATTTAAATTTGATTGGAATATTAAACAGGGGAAACATTTTTGTCCTAAGAGGCAAGGTAGCCTTGGTGTGGATCTAGCACTTTTAAGAACCTCCTATGGCAGTCCTGGGCTTCCCTGGTGGCTCAGATGGTAAAGCGTCTGCCTGCAATGCAGGAGACCTGGGTTTGGTCCCTCGGTCAGGAAGATCCCCTGGAGAAGGAAATGGCACCCACTCCAGTAGTCTTGCCTGGAGAATCCTATGGACAGAGGAGCCTGGTATGGGCTACAGTCCATGGGGTCCCAAAGAGTTGGACATGACTGAGCGACTTCACTTCTTTCTTAAGGCAGTCCTGAGATCATGGGACCCAGGAGTATATGCAGAAAGAAAGGTATCAGTGAACGTGCCTTGTAAAAGTGGATATGGATTGACCTTTGGAAATCCCCTTCACCCCAAAATAGATGGCACACACTGGTCCACCATAACCTTTGATATTTAGGTTTGATGTACTGAGAGATAGGAAAGACAATTTATTTTCCATCGTGTTATTTCCTGAGTGGAAACTTCTACTTCACTTCAAAGAAAGTGTTTTTTGTAGTGTCCTTAATAGCCTCTAACAACTTTACCTGTGAGAAAAGGAATTCCTAATTTTTTGCAACAGATTCATAAAAACCTATTTTTTCTGTTAAGCCTATTTAACTTATTTATATATTTCTGTATATATTTGTGGGCTTCCCTGGTGGCTCAGAGGTTAAAGCATCTGCCTGCAGTGCGGGAGACCTGGGTTCAATCCCTGGGTTGGGAAGATTCCCTAGAGAAGAAAATGGCAACCCACTCCAGTATTCTTGCCAGGAGAATCCCATGGATGGAGGAGCCTGGTAAGCTATAGTCCATGGGGTCGCAAACAGTCAGACATGGTAAGCTGTATCCTTGGTGGGCTAGGTTTCAGGCTATGGACTTGATTTCTGCTTATATTTTGTATATGGTGAGCAGATTAAATGCTTCCCAGTGGGAAGGAATTCTCCTGCCAGTGAAGGAGATACTGGATACACAGGTTCAATTTCTGGTTCGAGAAAATCCACTAAAGGAGGAAATGGAAACCCACTCCAGTTTTCTTGCCTAGAAAGTCCAGTTGGTAGAGGAGCCTGGTAGGCTACAGTCCATGGGATTGCAAAGAGTCAGACATGACTGAGTATGCATGCGTACATGAACAGATTAAGGGTAGATCTTTCTATTATGCCTAGCTCTGGCTCACTCCCTTCGTCTCAGTTTATCGGTCTCTGAGTAGTCTAGCTCTATCGTGAGACACGAGCTCTATCAGTTTATGAGAAAGATTCAGGGTTCTAACCTGTTGTACCAAACTTTTCAATCTGTATTGGTAAGCAAGAAGTTTTTCAAGAGAGTCATGAAAAAATATACCTTGAATATTAGGGGAAATGAGATTTTCTTCATGAGCCTAGGGGAGTTACCTTTTATTCATGTGGAGTCATTAATTATTGATTGATTTGTGTACAAGGTTGCCTAAAACTTAGAACTTGAAAAGGATATCTTTCAGTCCTCTTCACACTCAAATTCTATTATTAATGCCATATGCCTATATATCGTGCAAGATTTTTCCATTTGACTTGAACTATTTCGGTAAGAACCAGAATCTAGCTAGAACCCAACTGTCAGGTAAGAAGGGTCCCCAAATTTGAGAGGAAGCATTTCTCCTAAAAATTCTGCAAAATTTATATAAGGGATTATAAGTAACATTGAATATAGCTTACTGAATAAATGCTGTTTTACTCAAAGACAGTATTCACTTAGTTATTCCTTACAGTATACTTAATAAGATATTTACATGTATTTTTAATTAAACAAAAATTATCTCACTGCAAACTAAGGTTCCTCATTAGCACAATATATTTTATTTATTTTTTCTTCAATAGCTCATGGTAGCAAACTGAGATGTAGGGGAATATGGACCTATTTCTAAAGATTAGTAGCTTTTGGGAACCATTTCAGAAAAAAAACAAAAAAGATCTTTTTATCCTTGAAAAGTGTACTTTTAAAACCTTAAATCATTTTTCTAAGAACCTTTGCAATACAAAATACAGCATTGTGATTTTGACTAATATTTAATTGATTAATGTATTCCCTTTTATTGGAGAATTGTATTAATAAGATACACATGACAAGTTTACTAGTTGCTTTTGAGGAGCTGAGCCTCTTTTGAACACATTAGCAAGAGGGGCCTGGTGGCAATGAATTTCCTTAATTTTTGACTGTCTGGTAAGTTTTATATTTCCTTCATTTAAAGGATGCTTTTTCTAGATAAAGAATTTTCAGTTGATGCTTTTATTCTTTCAACACTAAATATTTCATTCCACTCTCTTCTTGCTTGTGTGATTTCTTCTGAGAAGTGGGCTACACTCCTTATCCTTGATCTTCTGCAGGTAATGCAGTTTTTCCTCAGGCTTCTCTCAAGTTTTTCTCACTTTTGATTTTGTACAGATAGAATAAGTTATGCCTAGCTGTTGCATTTTTGGCATGATAATCATGCTGGATATTTTCTGAGCTTCCTGGGTCTGTGATTTGTTTCATGTCATTACGTTTTTAAATTTCTTGATCATTACTACTTCATATATTTTTTTCACCTCTCTCCTCTCTCTCTTCTCCTTCTAGTTTTCCAGTTATGTGTGTGTTACAACTTTGAAAATTGTCCCACATTCTAGGATGTTCTGTTTGGTACTTTTCTTCTTTTTGCTCTTGGCATTTTAGTTTGAAATATTTCTCTTCAACTATCTTAAATCTCACTGAGTCTTCAACCATGTCTGGTCTGCTAATGAACTCATCAAAGACATTCCCTATTTCTGTTACACTTCTTTTGATTTCTAGCATTTCCTTTTGATTCTTTCTTAGAGTTTCCATCTCTGCTTGCATTACCCATCTGTTCTTGCATGTTGCCTACTTTTTCCATTAGTGCCCTTAGCATGTTAATCTTAGTAATTTTAAATCTCCTGTCTGGCACTTACAAAATCTGCACCGTCATGAGTCTTGTTCTGCTGATCTCTTTATCTTTTCAGACTATATATATTTTTTTTTTCCTTGCATTTGCCGTGCCTTGTAATTTTTTGTTGTAGAAAGCCAGATCTGTTGCATCAGTAATATGTACTGAGATGAGACTATTAATGTGAGGCTATACGCTAATCTGGCAGGAGTTGAGCTATATTTAATGTTTTCTATAGTTCTGGATGTCAGAGGTTTCAAATTCTTCTGGAGTTCTTGTTTATATCCCTTCTCTTAACTTTGGGCTTTCCTAAGTACTCTTCCTCAGAGTGTCTGCTTCTTCCAGTTCTTTCAGCTGTAAACACCGAGTTGTTACACTGGGGTTCCAGCTGACTTAAGTTAAGTATGAGGATGGGAAACCATTCTATATCATAATTTAGTCTCAATCGTTTAGTGAATCTAATGTATTTTTATGACCTTTACAACTGTTTCTCTGGTGGTAATTTTTTCCTTAGCTGTCCCTTACTAGTGAGACAGGAATATTCAATGGGGAGGAATGCTCTCCCCAGAAATAATAAAGCTCTGGTCATGTCTCTTACCCTGGACTGTCACTCTTGTGTGTGAAGAGGGCACCTGTTATATTTCATGTGATTACTATTATCCTTGCCCTGTCAGACTCCTAAATGATCATTCTTAGTCTTTACTATGAGAACTCTGTGGGCTTCTTGGAGATAGAACCCGTGAAAATTGAGAGATATCCATTAAACTTCCCCACAGAAGTTTCTCCCCTCACATGTTATAATCCATACTCAACCTCCAGGAATTAGTCAAAATCACCGCTTTAGTGATCCTACAAGGTTTGGCTTTAGCAATATCTACCCCGAGAAGTAGATCTTGACAGATTTACCTGCCTCTCTGTTTTGCAGTAATGTTTGCTCTGCATTCTCAATTCTCTGATGTGTCCAAGAAAAGTCATTGATTTCCAACTTTTTGGCTTTTTAAAATTTTAAGAACAAAACAAATGACTTTCAAGGACTTTGCATGTTGAGAATAAATCCAAACAACCTTCTATACTATAGTTATTCTCTCATTTTTTAAACTAAATATTTGAGGCTATGTAATGAAGGATCTCCTTTTCCTCAAGAATAAAATGCACTAAGTATATTCTAGATATTCCACATTCATGAGAAGGATAGGTTATTCTGTACATTTTAAAGTTGCATAAATATTATTCCTTTAGATAAAGTACATAATGAGAGATCATCCTGTTAGTCAAAATCCAAGTGTAAATTTAGATCATGATTTTAAATTGCTTATTCTTCAAAGCTGACATAATTTTAATTTACAATGTGGACTCGAGAGTGAAAGAACATTGAATAACCTACTGATCCATAAAGACACAATTTCAAATTTTACAGTAGACAAAGTGATAAAAAAATTTTCAATATTTGTATGTTTAATTCATCAGTGTTTTAAAATATTTATATCAGTTAAGAAGTGTATTCAGCCAATTTATTTATTTAAAAAGTGGTATGCATATTTTCTTACAAGAAGGGCTTATTGCAGGTGGCTAGAGCCAGTATCTATACTCTGATGATAAAGAATCTGCCTGCAATGTGGGAGACCTGGGTTTGATCCCTGGGTTGAAAAGATCTCCTGGGGGAGGACATGGCAACCCACTCCAGGATTCTTGCCTGGAGAATCCCCATGGACAGAAGAACCTGGCGGGCTACGGTCCATGGAGTCACAAAGAGTTGAACAGCTGAGTGACTAAGCACAGAGCTAGTATCTAAGATAGTAGCATTGTCCCTGACCATTCCTATCTTTCTCTCAGTCATTTAAATATGTATTTATTTCTTCATGACCACAAGGGAGGTGATCTTTGAGAAGAAAGAGGCAATTATTTGGGTTGTTGTCCTATCAGAATATTGAAACATTTTTTTAAATAAGAAAATCAACTGCTAAAAACATCTTTAAAGTTCAGTTCAGTTGCTCAGTCAGTCATGTCTGAATCTTTGCGACCCCATGGACTGCAGCACGCCAGGCTTCCCTGTTCATCACACTCCCAGAGCTGAAACTCATGCGCATCAAGTTGGTGATACCATCCAACCATCTCATCCTCTGTCGTTCCCTTCTCCTCCCACCTTCAATCTATCCCAGCATCAGCGTCTTTTCAAATGAGTCAGTTCTTTGCATCAGGTAGCCTGAGTATTGGAGTTTCAGCTTCAGTGTCAATCCTTCCAATGAATATTAAGGGCTGATTTCCTTTAGGATTGACTGGTCTGATCTCCTTGCTGTCCAAGGGACACTCAAGAGTCTTCTCTAACACCACAGTTCAAAAGTATCAATTCTTTGGGGCTCAGCTTTCTTTATAGTCCAACTCTCACATCCATACATGACTACTGAAAAAAAAAAATAACTTTGACTAGACAGACCTCTGATGGCAAAGTTATCTTTGTTTTTTAATATGCTGTCTCGGTTGGTCATAGCTTTTCTTTCAAGGAGCAAGTGTCTTAACTTCATGGCTGCAGTCACCATCTGCAGTTATTTTGGAACCCTCAAAAATAAAATCTCTCACCTTATCGATTGTTTCCCCATCTATTTGCCATGAAGTGATGGGACCAGATGCCATGATCTGAGTTTTCTGAATGTTGAGTTTTAAGCCAACTTTTTCACTCTCCTCTTTCACTTTCATCAAGAGGCTCTTTAGTTCTTTGCTTTCTGCCATAAGGGTGGTGTCATCTGAGTATCTGAGGTTACTGATATTTCTCCCAGCATTCTTGATTCCAGCTTGTGCCTCATCCAGCCTGGCATTTTGCATGATGTACTCTGAATATAATTTAAATAAGCCGAGTGACAATATACTACCTTGACTATTCCTGTCCCGATTTGGAACCAGTCTGTTGTTCCATGTCCTGCTCTAACTGTTGCTTCTTGACCTGCATACAGACTTCTCAGAAGGCAGGTGAGACAATCTGGTATTCCCATCTTAAGAATTTTCCACAGTTTGTTGTGATCCACACAGTCAAAGGCTTTTGCGTAGTCAATAAACCAAAAGTAGATGTTAAATATAAGCTATATAAAAATGTGGGACCTTGTAAAATTGTGAAGTTGATTCTGTGATTTTTCTTTTTTAGTTTAATTTTCTCTGCCTCCATTTTTACTCAGTCAAAATTTAATTCAAAAACACATAACTGTCACAATATATAAATATCCTAGAAGAGTGCAATTTATAAGTAAAATGATTTTGAATATTTTTGAAATACAGTTTTTAAAAACTCCTGAGGTATTAATGTTTTTTATGATTGTTTATCATAATCAACATATTTCTCAGTGGGAAATTCACCCTCTGTTGTGAAAAAAACTGTTATCCAAAACTTCTCCTTGAACATTCCCATGGGTAAATGTATAGGCATTCTGAAAAGAAGCAAAATTTGGTGAACAGAATAAACAGTAGCTTCAATATTTAATGCAATCAAATGATTTTTAGAGCATTGTAATGGCATTCCTATTTCAATCATTGGAGTCTAGATTTACAGATCTGGACCCTTACGTTGCTTTGAAAAGATATATTAAGATTATATTATATTATATATCTATTAAGAATACTGATATGAATGAACAATTCAATATTTAAAATATCAATATTGAAATATGGATAAAGAATTGAAATTTTTTTAAGAGTAATTTGGTTGAGATATTTGAAATTATGGAAAAGCAGAAAACACAAATGAACTATGGACTGGCTGTAGGATTGTGTGTGTGTGAATGTTAAATGCAAAAGAAGGCAGGAGAGGGAAATGGATTAGGCTTCACTTCTAATTTTTATTGAAGTATAGTTGCTTTACAATATTGTGTTAAGTTCTACTGGACAGCGAAGTGAATCAGCTATCTATGTGCATATATCCCCTCTTTCTTGGATTTCTTTCCAATTTAGGTCACCACAGAGCACTGAGTTAAAGTTCCTTGTGCTATACAATAGGTTCTCATTCATTACCTATTTTTTACGTAGTATCAGTAGTGTATATATACATCAATCACAATCTCCCAATTCCTTTGAAAGTGGTTGTGAAAATAACACTCCAGGCCAAGACATCTCCACTAAAAATTATTTTAAATAAATATTTAGTAAGAAATGCTTGTTATTTATTTCAGAAAGTTGGGGAGGGCCCATTTATAAATTATTTATGAGTCATCATAAGACTAATACTAGATATTGCCAAAAATTTATAAAAAACAAAAACCATAGATTTTCATGAGCATAGACACAAGAATCCCTAAGAATATATTAGCATGTGTTAGCATTATCTTACTGGTAAGAAACAGAAGTAAAAAAGAATTTTGTCTAACTGAGTTTAATTGCAAGAATGCATGATTTATTTTGTATTTAAAATCAGTTATTGTAATTTTTACACATTGATAGAATAAAGGGAAAAAACTCCAGTGCTGGTATTTGCTTAGTGGTCCACTGGTTAGGACTCTATGCTTCCAGTGCAGGAGACCCGTATTTGATCTCTGGTTTCCTGGTCAAGGAACTATGATCTCACATACTGTGCAGTGTGTGTAGCCAGAAAAACAAAAACAAAAAACAAAGATACGGTCATCTTGGTAGACAGAGAAAAAATAAAAAAATAATAAATCCTAAAATCCTCATCAAATTAGGAATATTTGCTTCAACTTAATAGAAGATATATAAAATTCCAAGCAAACGTCATGCTTAATGATAAAATACTGTGTATGTCCCATCTAAAATTGTTAATTCTCAGTGATAAATTGGCACATCACCCAGTAATTAAAAGGGAAAACTTTGGACACTTCACACACAAGCACAAATGATATTCAAATAGTCAATGGGCTCATGAAAAGACGATCAGTATAGCACATGGAAATCTGCTCAGTGTTATGTGGCAGACTGGATGGGTGCCTGTAGTCAGGGAGAGAAAGGATTGGGAGAAGATGCAAGGGAACTATTTATGGTAATGATAATGCTGTCTAACTATACTGGAGTTTTGTAAGTTGGAGAGGAAAAGTAGTTTTCCCTCCACCATTCTAGATTCTTGGTTGAGACTCCCCTGTGATGAATGACAGTTTAAATAGGAGAAAAAGAAACAAAAGTTTAATTACATGTATACCTCCTATTAGGGTCTTCCCTGTAGCTCAAACGGTAAAGAATCTACCTGCAACACATGAGACCTGGGTTCAATCCCTGGGTCAGGAAAATCCTCTGAAGAAGGGAATGACAGTCCACTCCAGTATTCTTGCCTGGAGAGTCCCATGGAGAGAGGAGCCTGGCAGGCTACAGTACGTGGGATCGCAAAGAGTCGGACACGACTGAGCAACTAACACCACATACCTCTTATTATATACATGAAGGCTACCCAGGCAAACTAAATGAGTAAACAAATGGCCCAGGCCACCACCTCAAATACCATCTCCAGCTAAAGACAAGGATTTGAGGGTGGGGGATGGTGTGGGGGGATCCAGTTATGGGAAGTTCTCTTCTTTCACTACTTTTTTTCCTGATATGATTATTATACAGATTTAAGTTAGAATTGTCTTCCTGGTATATAGAGGGAGTTGTTTAGTGGCTTAATCCTGTCCCACTCTTTGCAACCGCATAGGCTGTAGCCCTCCAGGCTCTTCTGTCCATGGGGTTTTTCCCATGCAAAAATAACTTGGTGAGTAGCCATTCCCTTCCCCAAGGGAACTTCCCCACCCAGAGATCAAGCATGCATTGGCAGGCAGATTCTTAACTGCTTCACCACCAGGGCTACATCCTTGCAAATAGAGATTTTCTTTATAAGTATGTGTTTTGAAAGAACAGAGAGACTTCCCTGGTGGCTCAGATGGTAAAGCCTTTGCCTACAATGAGGGAGACCCCGGGATGGGTCGGGAAGATCTCCTGGAGAAGGAAATGGCAACCCAATCCAGTATCCTTGCCTGGAAAATCCCATGGACGGAGGAGCCTAGTATGGTCAGTCTGTGGGGTCTTGAAGAGTCAGACATGACTGAGTGACTTCACTTTCTTTCACTTTCACGCAAGGACATTTACTCAGTTTTCTGAGTGTCTTCTAAGTCTGCAGTCTCTTTGAAATAACCAACTCAAAATAATCCTTAGGCCAAAGAGGAATATTTTGGGGTGGTATGTCCTGATCCTCTTCAAGTATATGGACATATAAGGGGGGACACATGTGCCCTGATTCATGTTAATGAATCATGTGGCTGATTCATGTCGATGTATGGCAAAAACCGACACAATATTGTAAAGTAATTATACTCCAATTAAAATAAATTAATTTAAAAAACAATATTTGTGTACTTTACTGTTCATTTGAATTTTAAAAATTTGTTCAAAATCTGGTATCTTATACTTTATGTTTTATTATAAAGAGATTAGTTTAATTATATTTTAATTTCTTCTTTTGTAAATTGCTCACAGTGTATTTATTATTAATTTTTCTTCACAACTATTTTTTCTAGTTTTTTTCATATATGTAAATTTGATATACTTATATAGATAGAATATATCAATAAGGTGTAGAGATTTGTTTTACTTTAAAGGCATAGTGTTGGTGCTAGATAATGTTCAAATTGTCTCTGCTACTTATTTTCTTCATTTAAAAAATTGGGGTAATAATGAGTTGGAATAAAATTGGGATAATAAACAACCTTATAGAAATGTTGTAAATATTAATATATTGATATAAATATCTATAAAAATAATGGCCAGCATATACTAATACTGTAACTTTAAAATTCTGTAAAATTCATGTAAAATTCTTTATATTTTTACCATTAAATATGTGTATGTGTATATACATTTATTTATATGTGTATGTGTGACTATATCATATACATTATATATGTTTTTGCTTTTTTAATAATTTGGATAGGAGTATAAATAATATCTGAAAATATGCATTTCTGGTTAAATGTATTGCTTTATCATTTTACCTTAATTTCTAAAACACAGCTTTTCCCTTGTATTAGGGTTTTACATTGTAACTATATTAAATAAATGCAAATAATTCTACAGTCAAATAATTTTGGGAAGTCTGAGACACTGTTCAAAACAAGTATAGGGCTGAGGCATTAATATGACAAGGTGTACTATGACTAGGAAAATGGAGACTTTGAAGTATGCAGCATCTCCCAGCATTAGTTTGAAAAGACCCTTTTTTCATGGAATATCTTAAATATTTGAGATCTTGTGAAAAAAAAAATGTTAGGAAATAATGTTCCAGATGTAAATAGGCACATAAAAATGCGGTAAATCAAAACTTAGTCTATGGTGTCAAAAATAGCTGGATTCAGAAGTTGTCTCTGTGCATATTAAGTGTGAACTTGGGCAAGATATGCATCCTCTCTAAACTCCACTCACAGAGCAGTGATTGAGGTAGAGCAGATGGGTTTCTTTTATGTATACTTTTATTTAAACTCTTACATAGTTGTTACATTTATGAACATACCACAGTTTATGTGTTATATTGTTGCTGTTTGGGGTGGATTCTATACTTTGATAGAATTGAAAGGAGTGCTGTATAAGACTATACACGTGCAACTTACAGAATGCCCTACACCAATGTAACCTCAATGAAAAAGTAAATTAACAAGAGAAAAATGAGTGCCATCATGCATACTCCTATGCGTGTCTTCCGCTGTGTAAGTGAAGGCATACCTAGGAATGGACTTGCTGGGTCATGATATATGTATGTTAAGCTTTGTACTAGAGATATTACTGAACACTTTTTTCATGTGGTGTACTGAATTACATTTACACCATAGTATAGAAGATCTGCACTTGATCTATACCTTTTACAGACCTGGTATTATCTGAAAATTTTTTCCATTCTCATGGGTGCTAAAAGCCATTCATTTCATTTCAAAAGTATATTTTATTGAATTATAAAACAGATCTATATATTACATATAGATTTATAATTATATATTATACTATATGCATTTATGTAGAGATATATGCTTTATATCTATGTTAAAACTCTACAACTCGTAAGAGGAGAGCTCCATGCATTTTGACAGAGTTGGCACATTCATATAAATAGCATCCAGCTCAATAAACAGAACATTATTATTACTTCAGAAGCCCATTTGTGCCCTCCAGTATTCACTCCTCTTCACAGAATAACTGATCTTCTGAAATTAGTATAGCAACACCAACTTTCTTTTTTTTTTTGTTTGCAAGAAATATTTATTCCATCCTTTACTTTCAAATCTTCTGTATCTTTATTTTTAAAATATCTCCTGTTAACTGCCTATTGCTTCTTTCAAGAAGAGGTAAGCTTATTAATTTATATTAGATTTAATAATGCAAGACTCTATGATAATAAAACCACCAAAAGGATAGTAAAAGAATATAATATGCTGTAGAAGGGAAAGTAAAATGAAATGATAAAAAACACTGAACTTAACCCAAAGGAGACAAGAAAGGAGAGAGAGAAGAAAAAAATAGACAAAGTTAGAAAAACACAATATTAATGCCAAACCAGAATCCTAATATATTAGCAATTGCAATGAATTTAAATGGGCAAAATATTCCAGTTAGAAGAGAAAAACCACTTATTCTCTATGTTGCTGTGTCTGCTATTGCTACTTTCCACCTAGACACGGTTTCTTCGTATTTCTTTTCCAGGGATGGCTTTCCTCTTGCTATGGACTTTGCATTATGATATTGTGTCTGTCCTTACATATTGTGTCTGTCTACTTATGGCTTCTACCTCCTAAAATATCACACTAAAGTTGCTTTTTTAGAAACCCATATGTAATGCCTATTTCCAAAAACAATGACACTTTGAAAGATTGTTCAGAGGGCATTAATTATTTAAATTAAGTTTATCATCAATATAAAAATATTTTTAAATAGATTTCATGGGAACTATGAGGAAAACATATTTGTTCCTTCAGAGAAAAGGCATCTCACTATGAAAAATATGGAATCTGAATTTTTAACACTGTAAATAAATTGTATCAGTAATCTCAGATATGCAGATGACTCTAATGGCAGTTAGCACAGAGGAACTAAAGAGTCTTTTGATGAAGGTGAAAGAGGAGAGTGAAAAAACTGGCTTAAACTCAACATTCAAAAAACTAAGATCATGGCATCCAGTCCCATCATTTCATGCCAAATAGATGGGGAAAAACCAGAAACAGTGACAGACTATACAAAGGTCTGTATACTCAGTCCTATGGTTTTTCCAGTAGTCATGTATAGATGTGATAGTTGGACCATAAAGAAGGCTGAGCAACGAGGAACTGATGTTTTCTGAAGAACTGTGGTGGTGGAGAAGACTCTTGAGAGTCTCTTGAACTACTAGGAGATCTACCAAGTCAATCCTAAAGGAAATCAGTCCTGAATATTTATTGGAAGGACTGGTGCTGAAGCTGAAGCTCCAATACTTTGGCCATCTCATGCAAACAGCCAACTCATTGGGAAAGACCCTGATGCTGGGAAAGATTGTAGGCAGGAGGAGAAGTGGGTGACAGAGGATGAGCTGGTTGGATGGCATCACTGAATCAATGGATGAGTTTGGGCAAGCTCCAGGAGATGGTGAATGGACAGGGAAGCTTGGCATGCTGCAGTCCATGGGATGGCAAAGAGACACGACTGAATGAACAACAACTCATTCATGCATATATTTATCTATCTTTCTATCTAACTATCTACTGATCTATAGCTATCGTCCGTGTGTGACAAACTTCCAAGATGTTAAAGCTGGATTTAGAAAAGGCAGAGGAACTGGAGATCAAATTGCCAACATCCATTGGATCATCAAAAAAGCAAGAGAGTTCCAGAAAAAACATCTACTTCTACTTTATTGACTACGCCAAAGCCTTTAACTGTGTGGACCACAACATGCTGTGGAAAATTCTTAAAGAGATGGGAATACTAGACTACCTCATCTGCCTCCTGAGAAATCTGTATGCAGGTCAAAAAGGAACAGTTAGAACTAGAAATGGATCAACAGACTGGTTCCAAATCAGGAAAGGAGTATGTCAAGCTGTATATTGTCACCCTGCTTATTTAACTTACATGCAGAGTATATCATGAGAAATGCCAGGTCAGATGAAGCACAAGCTGGAATCAAGATTGCCAGGAGAAATATCAGTAACCTCAGATATACAGACCACCCTTATGGTAGAAAGTGAAGAAGAACTAAAGAGCCTCTTAATGAAAGTGAAAGAGGAGATGAAAAAGTTGGCTTTGAACTCAACATTCAGAAAACTAAGATCTTGGCATCTGGCCCTATCACTTCATGGCAAATAGATGGGGAAACAGTAGAAACAGTGAGAGATTTCATTTTGGGGGGCTCCAAGATCACTGCAGATGGTGACTGCAGCCATACAATTAAAAGAGGCTTGCTCCTTGGAAGAAAAACTATGACCAACCTAGACAGCATATTAAAAAGCAGAGACATTACTTTGCCAACAAATGTCCACTAGTCAAAGCTATGGTTTTTCCAGTGGTCATGTATGGATGTGAGAGTTGGACTATAAAGAAAGCTGAGCACCAAAGAACTGATGCTTTTGAACTGTGATGTTGGACAAGACTCTTGAGAATCCTTTGGACTGCAAGGAGATCCAACCAGTCTATCCTAAAGAAAATAAGTCCTGAATATTCACTGGAAGGACTGATGCTGAAGCTGAAACTCCAGTACTTTGGCCACCTGATGCAAAGAACTGACTCATTGAAAAGACCCTGATGCTGGGAAAGATTGAAGGCGGGAGGACAAGGGGATGACAGAGGATGAGATGGTTGGATGGCATCACCGACTCAATGGAGATGAATTTGCGTAAACTCTGGGAGTTGGTAATGGACAGGGAGGTCTGGCGTGCTGCAGTCCAGGGGTTCACAAAGAGTCAGACAGGACAGAGTGACTGAACCTAACTGAACTGAACTGTGTATGATGATGGAAGACTCCATTTGTGGTATTCTTCTAGGGAAAAGAATAATATATTTGGTTTTGAAGCCATAAATCGAGTCTAGATATTAAAGTGACAGAAATGGAAGTATTTTAATGTTTAAGTAATGCAACTTGTTCCCAAAAGTTAAAATGTGGTTATGAGTTGAGATGGCAATTCTAAATCCTGCCCTCAGGCAGCAGCTGAACATTGTGCTTTATTAGCCATCAACAATTTGCTGCACTGCAGGCTAATGTTGATGCTTTAAGGACAGAAGCGTTAATACTAATGTTCAAAGTGTCAGTCTGGAGGGAAGGCATTAATTGACCTCATGAGATTAAGCTATAAAAATAACATCTTATATTTTGAGCTTTAAAACATTTCAGACAGAGCTTCAAATGCTCTTGGTGAAGTGATTAGTAACACAATTCTAAACTGATTTCCACTCAAAATTTACCTTAGAGAAAATCATTCTCAATTAGACTCTTTAAGTGTGAAGAAAGCAGGAAGAGTAAGTCTCTGATGTCTTTCTCTCCCCTTTATCCTTCACACTGTTCACCTGTGGACATACACAGTCAGGTACAGGTCTGTGAAGATCATTTACCTTGCTTTATTAAGTTTAACTTTCCCCTGATGTTATGGGAAGAAATTTTTAAATCATGGAAAATGAATATCATCTCATGAATTGCACTAAATCATTGATTTTAATTTTTTTTTTACATTTCTGAATAATCTGTTGACAAATCTGTTGAAAACTATGTTTTCAGGCATATTCACATATTCCCCCATTCTTTTCTAAAGCAAAAAATAAAAGCATGAGAAACTGATACTTACACTATTGTATTATATAGTAATGATTCCTTGATTCCACATGGAATATGAGAAATCATCTGTCTATGATTATAAAATTTCAAAAAGTAGCCCATGTAAATTGTTTCATTAATTATTACAATAATTTTAACTTAATATTGTCATCTTGAATAATATATAAGAAAACTTATTTGCCTGTAATTTTTTAACTGGAAAAACCTAAAGAGCTCAAGTTTAGCTTGTGAGTACTGAGACTGGATATCAATTTGGTTTATCTGATTCTGAAAAGAGTTTTGCTCTGAAATACTGGAGACAATAAAACATTATGAAATCTATGTTATGTCATTGAATTGAAACCAACTGTTGTTTATGCTCTATCGTTTTACTTTTTTTGTTATTGTATGTAGTTTAGACAATACCAGATACTCTGGGATACCCTAAAAACCATTTGTGGAAGCTGATACTTCATCAGCCTGAGTGCCTTGCTAGAGAGGTTTTGTTCCATTCTCCTGATTATTTCTGAAGTATGGTTAGATGGGCAAAAAAGAAAATTTGATATGAGACATTATATGCTCGAGGTCATTGCTATCATAACTAATATAACACCTCAGCCCTACTCTGTAGGGAGTATAAATTTGTTCAGTTAATTTGGAAGACTCTTGGGCAGTATACCTATACCATATGATTCAACAATTCTACTTCTAGATATGCAGCCAACAGAAATTCTAGTCTTAAATCTATACACAAAGATGTGTAAATAAATACTTATAGAAGTATTATTTATACCAGCATTAATTACTCATAGAAACACTATTTATACCAGAATTAAGTTAATAACATGCCATATGCTCATTAAAAATAGAAGGGATAAATAAAATTTGTATATTCATAAAATTCATGAGAAATAATCACCTTTTACTACAGAAAAACCTGGACATAGTTCAAAAATACAATATTTAATGAAAAAGCCACATATTAAAAAATCCATACATAAGTTTCTATTAATAATAAGAGTTTAGTAACATGTCATCTATTCCATATTTGAATATTTTACTTAACATCATGTCAAGTTTCTACTTGAGTACTTCTAGTATTGGAGAACTCATTGATTCTGATGGTATTTTGAAACACATGAAGTGAAAAGTGAGTGTTAGTCGCTCAGTTGTGTCCAACTCTTTGTGACCCCATGGACTGTAGCCAGACAGGCTCCTCTGTCCATGGAATTCTCCAGGCAAGAATATTGAAGTGAGTAGTCATTTCCTTCTCTAGGTGATCTTTCCAATCCAGGGACTGAACCCAGGTCTCTTGCATTACAGGCAGATTCTTTACCTTCTGAGCCACCTGAAACACATATAGTGATATTAAATAAAAATGAATTACCCCATAATAGAATGGAGTAATTATCCCCCAATGCAAAGAGGGAAAAATCCAACTTTTGAAACATAATATGAACCTTGACAAGTGAAGTTTATTAAGTGCACTGATGTTTAGCGAAAGATCTAGAAATCTTGAAAGATGGGCATTAGAGACACTTTGCTTTGAAAAAACATAGGTGCAGTGACATGATATTAGTCATATAGCATTTGAAAGCATGTTTTGTGATAGAATAATTGGATATGGAGATTGACTACTAAAACCTATGGATAGACATTCAGATCTTGATTTTGTACAGAAGCTGAACTTTCTAAAAGTTACAGTTCTCAATAACTGAATAGGCCTCCTACATGAAAAATGTGTGTCAACATGGGCATTTTAGGCCAGGGTCACAATTCAAGTAACATAGATGTGGCTTTCATGAATTTCCAAAGTGCTTTTCCAACTTAAAGTGTTATGCAGGTGTCCTTAAAAAAATCCTTTGTTTGAATTAACTTTAAGCACTTTCACTATTTTTTGAGAATTTTCCCCCATGCTTCCTTTTGTTACCACAAGGAGGGTTATTTAACCTTTTAGAGTAAAATATAAAACCAAACACACATAAAGACAAAATGTGGCGAATCTTCCCCAGAAAGTTCAGTAACATTGATGTCGACAGTATTGGAATAGATGGGGTGTAGAACCGTAGCAGTGATAGTGTGTGGTTATGCTTTGGGTTTCTCTTATGTGTTCTGCTCCACGTATTTTAAGAGAGCTTAATGTGGGTGTTCCAATTCAATCTCAGTAGACTGCTATGCATATTATTGTTACTAAATCTTGCCTTCATAATAATTTCTACATACATGGCCTATTGAAAAGCAAGCATTTATATCTACAGGAGAATAAATGGGAAGTCACAGGTTTAGAACAATAATCAACTTGAATTCATGCTGCTAGCACAGGTACAGGTTTTTAATATAATCTCAGGCAGGAAAATGCTTTCATGCATGGTTGCTCAGTCGGGAGTTGGGGAGAGCATATGCACAATGGCAGACACCAGCAACTAGCCTTTGGCTGCTTGAAAGATAATGTCATTATTACCTGGGTTTTAAACCAAATGTTGTGCTGGATGTTGTCTAGACTTATGCTTAAAATGCACACTGCTTTACAAGTAAGGCTGAAAGTGACTGAAGTAAAATAAATAAATGAAAAAGCTGCCATTTTACATTACCTCTTCTTATAATAAGTGATAGTTGATATTCCAAAGGCATAGTTTGCCTTGAATTGAAATTATTTTTATGTTGAGCAATTAATGACTTCATCAATGGGCATGTTTTTATAAATATGCTACTAAATAAGAGAAGGAAAATTAACATTGTATTGCTGATTGCTCTTTCACATTAAAGACTAGAATACTTTTTTATTTTATCTAAAAAATAAAATATGTTGATTGTCAACAGTCATGTGTATATGTTAGTCTCTCAGTCATGTCTGACTCTTTGTGACCCCATGGACTGTATAGCTCACCAGCCTGCTCTCTATCCATGAAATTCTCCAGGCAAGAATGCTGGAGTGGGTTGCATTGCCCTTCTCCAGGGGATCTTCCTGTCACAGGGACTGAATTCAGATAGATTCTTTACCATCTGAGCTACCAGGGAAGCCCCAACAATTATATGTGTGTGTATGTATATGTGTGTGTGTGTGTGTATATATATATATATGTGTATATATATGTATGTGTGTGTATATATATATATATACATATATATCTTAAACAGAACTGCATAACTCTGAAAATTTCCTAGAGTTATCCTCAATATCTCTGGTGGATTTGGACCAGGATGCCCATAAATACTAAAATCCCTTATATAAAATGGCATAGTATTTGCACATAAGCTATGCATACCCTCCTGTATATTTTAAATCATCTCTAGGTTATTTATAATACCTAATACAATGATACTGCCAGTTCATGGCCAATTCAAGTCTTGCTTTGGGTTTGTTTTTCTTTTTTAAATAATATTTTCTGTCTGAGGTTAGTTAAATCTGTGGGTTGAGTCCATGGATATGGAGGGCTGGGTCATATTATTTATTAAATATTTGACATGTGAAATTAACCTAAGAAAACAGAGTTGTCAAAAAGTTGTTAATCAATATTTTGAGAGGAAGAGATCAATGAAAAAGTTTTCATTATGTCCATCAAAAAAAGCAGGAGTGATAAGTTACCTGCAATGTAAGCAAGTACTAGCAATCTTATGTTTAACTAGGAAAATTGTACATATTTGTTTTTATTTATATTTATTTCCATCCTAAGTTTAGAGATGTAAAAAGAAAACCGTTCACACTGGCATAGGCCAAGATATAAAACAAAGTATTTATTATGAAGTTAGAATCTGTGTTCATTTTTTAAGGAAAAAAAATATGAAATTGCTGATTAACAGCTGAATGACAATTTGATTTCATTTTTGTCAATATTCTTTATGTTTCATATTTACATTGTCAAATAGATGCTCTTTTTAATAACAAATGAATAATATTTTATTCATATGGAAATTCTGTTCTAGCTATAACTTTGCTCTACAAATTAAAACACAATGTTTAAAAAGATGGCAAAGAAAGGCTGAGACAAATTTTGTAAAATGGTCTCTTGAACAAGTCATAGGATTAACATGTGAGAAAAGTCTAATGATGTCTTAGGAATGTTGGTAGAAATTTGTGTATGAGAGTTGGTATAAAAAAATCTTAAAAATACTGATTTCCTAAGCCAAATACTTTCTTCAGTATCTATTCTAAATAGGTCCTAATTAGTAAACAAACCTAGATATGATAATGTGGGGAGAGGGGTGGAGGATGATAATCACCTGTGCCAGCTAACAGATGTATAAATCTTATGATTATTAAAAGTTACACATATAAGTTATTTAGCACTCACCATAATCCTAAGAGTGCTTTCCTGGTGGCTCAGTGGTGAAGAAACTGCCTGCAGTACAGGAGTTCAATCCCTGGGTCGGGAAGATCCCCTGTAGAAAGAAATGGCAGCCCACTCAAGTATTCTTACTTGGGAAATCCCATGGACAGAGGAGACTGACTACAGTCCATGGTGTCGCAAGTGTCAGACACGATTTAGCGGTTAAACCACCGCCACCATCACCACCATATAATCCTAAGAAGGATTTAAGGTAATTCCCAGTAAACAATAGAGCCACATAAAGGCTGCTGATTCAACATTGTAGGTTATATAATCACCATTTCCAGCTAAAATAACATGGCTGAAAGTCTTTGTCTAATACAGTGTAGTGAGTTTGGAATCATGGCATAGAGCTGAGATTTCCTGATTGCAGTGTTTTTTCACTCAATCATACATCCCTATAATTTAGATTGATAATGGCCCCTAATAAATCCCATTTCATTTAACTGTTACTTTAGACCTAAATGAAGGCCAGAAGATTGAAAGAGCATAGAGACATAATATTTTCATTTGCTTCAGTTTAAATAATGTTTGCAACTCAGAGTGACAACTAACATCATAGTGTTTTGTAGTAAGCCCAGTGCTTTGAGCTTGCTGTGAACTAGAGGAAGAATTTTCTACCTGTGGCATCCATATCTTTGGTTTCACTTGAGATAACTTTGGGTCAAAAATGCTGCTTTGGAAAAATAACGTGAAATACAGGATCTTATCTTTATCAATGTTACCTTCCATTTTTCTAAGAAGATGAGAATTTCTTTTATATGTTTGCCAAATTCCACATGTAATATAAAACTCTGCTTTAAATAAATACATCCTTCATTTTCAGATCCAGAATGATTCTCTTTTCCTGCCTTTAAGTTTTCCACCACAATTACCATGAACTGTCAGAAGCAAATACACTACTAAGACAACTGACGCTTTATGAAATATTCCACAGCAGTGTGATACTATAACTGACTTTGTCTGTCAGCACCATTCTTTTATTTCTCATAAACCCTTGCACTTGGGAGAAATAAAATGGTCTGCATCATTAATTTCTATGCCCAAATAAAGAGTTTCTCAGCAGGTTGCACATGAGCTATTTAAACTGAAGTGGTGTTAAGAAAGTCATTAATTATCCAGAAATGAATCTTAAGAATGTGAAAATTGCCTTCATGAGAGTCCATATCCTTTAAGAGGGGCTGGCTAAAAGCTGGACCATGATGTACCAGCACCAGCTAGGAAGAAAAAGTATTCTTTCACACAGCTGGGGACTTTTGGCCATAGATGAGCCATTTAAACGTGACCTTAGAGTAAAGGGTGGGAGTGACACATGTGTAATGCGTTTAATCTGTAACCAAAAGTCGTGAGTGGTATTGGCTGTGTACATGTGAGATTAAATAAAAGATTTAAAATACACAAAGCAAGCACACTCATCAGTTTATCTGGGATTCTTAGTGTCTTTTTTATCCTTTAGACTAATCAAGATGTAGTACTTAATGTTTGTCCTTTTATTAGCACTTAGCATATATTAATTCATTTAATGCTAAAAATGACCACATGAGCTAGGTATCTAATAAAGCTTCCATTTAACAAGTGAGGAAATTATAGCAGAGAGAAACAAAATTATCTATCAGAGCTGAAATTTAGACCCAGGCAGTTAAATTCTAGAATCTGTTCTCAAAGTCACACAAGGATACATCATAGCACATCTGCTTGCCTTCGTAGGCCTGAACTGAGGATCTTTGGACCTAAGGACCACTTTACCAGTCTTTTGTGTCCAGCAAATCATCAGTTCTAAGCAGTAAACATCATGAATTCTCTGGTTAAAAATGATAATGTCCAGAAGAGAGTAATAGGAAATAACATACTTCTGAAAAAGGCAATACCTGGGCTCCTTTGCCTTTTGATTTCATTTTTACTCCTACTTGTCTAATAAGAGTGGGCAGAATCTCTTTTGAAAACTTTTCTAGTTAGATCCCAAAACTCTTCTAGCTTATAAAGTCCTTTTTCAATTTGCTACTAAATGTTTTTTTTTGATCATTCTTTATTTTAATTCCTCTGACAGAAGCCTTGCAAAGAATAAACAGATAAAATGAATATTTCATAAAGATATGATTTATTAGGACTTCTCTGTCTTTGCTTCAAAAATTATCCATCCTTCAGAAAGCAAATACACAAAAACGGCCTGCTGGTATAGTAACTAAACCAAATCCCCTGAAGGCAAACCCAGATTTCATAATAATTTCAGGGCCTTATAGACTATGAAAAAGATAGTTAGTCAATGTTCTATTAATATTTTAGCTGGCAAAGGAATATAGTTCTAAGCTACCACATGTGGCTGTCAGAACTGTCAAGTATGCCACTTTAAAATTATTAATGATTTAATTTTTTATGAGCTCCATATCTTTTTATATGAAAATAAAATTGATTTAAGGTCTAGAGGTAAAGAAAATGCTTAATAACAGTTCCTTAGGGTACTTTACCAGTGCCACCAATTTTTTTCTAAATATTGTCTCTGTCTGGTTACTTCTTCACCCTTAGTAATAACATGTGTGTGTGTGTGTGTGTGTGTGTATGTCCTATTTATTTGTGAATAGAGTTACCTTCAAATGAACACCTTTGATTTTCATGATATTAATATTATTGCATGGTCTCAGCTCTCCACAGTGATGTCAGACAAAATTTGTCACAGTCATTATTTACTATTTGTAGAATATCCACTAGATGATTGCCTTAAAGGGCAACAGAAATACCTAAAGCACAAATGAAGATAAATAACTGACCTGTCTCCTTCTTTTGTGTGACTGATTTAATATCTGACTTATTGTCAGGTTGTGGCACACATCACTCTTAAAAAAAAAAATATACCGTCAAAGGCCAAATTACAATTGCCCTATTGGTGCATGTGACATTTCCTTATTCCAAAAATGTATTAGCATATGTTTATATGTTTACAAATAATTAAAGTAGTGAATTAATGATTTTGTTTGGACAGAGGTATAAATGTACATACGTTACATTTTAGGCAGCAAAAAATATTTTTAGGAAAACCTTAAAGTTAAATGTTAATAATTTAAATACTGTTCATGTTGTTTTAAGAATTCCTGTGTGGGCTTTTAGTGATATTACTTTAAAGCACATAAAGCAGCATTACATAGAAGCACAACAAAAGAAGGAAAAAAATTCTGACAAATTTTTTTGCTACATTTTGCTGGAACAGAATATGCTAAAATTATATTTCCCTTGAGTGGCAGTTCTCAGACTTTCATGTTCCTAAGAATGTTACCCTGAGATGTTTTGATTCATTTGGTCTAGGGTGTGGCCCAAGAATTTGTATATCTAAAAATTTTGGTTGATAGGAATACTCTTGGAGCTGTGCTGTCTTAAGAGACTCAAGATGTAGGTGCCAATTGTTCTAAGGCCTTCCTGAAATAAACATTCCTAGTAAAATCACAGATACTGACATTACTTGAGTAATCTGACACTATAAGAAGGAAAATGAAAAAAATATAGTGTCTGAATGTGAGTTAATTAGAATTAATGTTTTTCAGGGCTTGAACATCTTTGGGTAAGAAAACAAGTTAAATAGGTAAGAGAAAAACACTGCTTTATGTATGTCATATTTCTAACATAGCATAAGAAAAGTAAATTAAGTTGCATTAGGAAATGACTTTTTTTTAAGTGTACAGGCTTTGTGTTTAAATATTAAAACTGAAGTGAGATACTTGGTTACAGTTATTTTATGTTTTTTAGTAGGATTTTTAAATAAAATTAATATGAACAATAAATGTGTGAGAAAAAGATATTGAAACAAGGACAGTCATTCAGTTTGTAAGATGGGTATTGTAAAAGAAATGCCAATCTAACAAGTAAACCTGCCCTATAGAGATGGACTCCGCAGGTGGCAGGATTTTTCAGTTACCAAATGTGCTCCATCCACAGGCTTTCTGCAGAATCTACCATCATAGGGTGTAGCTAATGTCAGTGCAATATCGTTGTGAGAAAGACCACTAGTAACCGCTCATGGATGGCCAACTCATTCTCAGCCACAGCGGGTTTCTTAAAAGCTATTAAGGTTTGTACTGGCCAAGGGATCACTTAAATTTCCAAGAAAGAGCTCTTTAAATGTGCCACTTCTCTAGTTATGTATAACACCATTTCAACTCCAACTCAATTATTCAGCACTTTTTTTCACTATCAAATTGGAAAGCTCTGACTTTTCTATTACCCAGCCACACATCTTTCTAGTATACTGGACAGGGAAATTCTGATATATCAATTTAATCATTCATAAATCACTGTAAGACCTGAGGAAAACAAGGACAATTTGCCTCTAACCTGAGTCAAGTCTCGACTGACTTATTCTTTTATTCTTTCTTAAATTCATTTATTCAGTCTACCCAGATTTCATGAGTATCTATTTCCTGCCAGTCTTCAATATACACAGTTGAGTACACATGGGTGAATAACACAGTAGGACAACATGCTTCTTAACCTCAATTAACCAATTGCTTCCTGGGGCAAAAGGGAAGATTACTGTTTAACAATCTGCTATTTTTTAGGCAGAGACACATGACTAATTCCAACTAACAGCTAATTCTTAGAAAAGTTTTGGTCATATTTGAACCATTTAACCGCTGTTGTAAGACCGTTCAAAGTCCTTTCTGTTGCCATTAAAAAAAAAAACAAAAAAACTCTTTCTCATATTACATTTTTGAAGTGTTTAGACTAATTCTTCTTCTTTGATCTGACCATTTGCAAATTGTGTTTTTGAGACTAGTTTAACTTTGGAGAGCATGTTGTAGAATATATGTTCTTGAGAGTCAGTTTTTCCCACCTTGGGCTTCATCTGGGGAAAGAGAGAACAGTGGAAATAGGTGAGATGAGCCTTCAAGCTTGGGTTTAGTATAATCATTGTGCTCTGCAAACATTAGTTTAGCTCAGCACTGATAATCTCCTAGATTTCAGACCTGAAGTGGAGGGAGAAACCTTGGTGAGTAGAGGCTGCTTTGCCCTTAACTCTTGGAAAGTCTGAGCAGAAGTTTGTCTATGCTGACTTTGTGATTTGCATATTACTTTTCTTCTACCCTATTTTTATGAACAGAATAGGAGAATGGGTGCTTTAAGGTCACCACCTTAAAGGTGGTCCTGCCCCCTCCCTGAAAAATGTAGGAGTCAAATCAATTTGTCATGCTGTGCTCAGAGTCCACTGGGATATATCCAAGAACAAAATAAAAGGGAAAATATTTCCAGTATGAGATAATCCTGGCTTTCCAGAAAGTACAAAACTTTCAGAGACAAATCATGAATATTTTGTCATACATCACATATAATCAATTTTATGTCATAATTTGGGGCTTTCCAGGTGGTACTAGTGGTAAAGTACCCACCTGCCAATGCAGGAGACAATCGCTGGGCTGGGAGGATCCCTTGGAGGAGGGCATGGCAACCCACTCCAGTATTCTTGCCTAGAGAATCCCGTGGACAGAGGAGCCTGGTGGTCTACATTCCATAGAGGTGCAAGGATTCAGACATGACTGAAGTGACTTAAACAGCACACGTGTCATAATTTAAAAAGCAAGACATAAGATAAAAGATAAAAATTACTATTAAATGGTTTATATGACTACACTGAAAAAAACATGATGTGGTTTATATGACTACACTGAAAAAAGCATGATGTGGTAAATATTTAGAAGTTATCACATTTGTGTATTAAAGATGAATTTAAGTATAAAGAGACTTCCTCAACTAATACACCTGTCATACAAAATGAAGTTTTATAAAAGTACAAATATTACTATCACTATTTTATTCAAAATCTTTCAATGGCTTCAATTTTGTCCAATATGAAAATCAAAAATATGAACATATCTTAAAAGGACCTGGATGGTACTGAAAGTGTCTGTATTTTCTGCCTTACCTCACAGTCCCACCCCATGTGTTTATCTCCATCCCATGTGTTTATCTCCATCCCATGTGTTTCTAGTTATGCCAGCCTATTTCACTTCAGAATTTACCCCAGGATTCTTCCCTCATCAGGAATTTGCCCATATTGTCATCTATTAGTGGAAATCTGTTACTCCATTGCCCACCATTTCTTATTTGCCTAGCTAATAAAATGTATTTATGTACCTGTAATACTTAGTACAATGCTTGCTAAGTTCTCATGAAGTCTATGTTAAACAAATAAATAGTATATTTGTGTATGCCATGGCTGATAGTCCCTAAGTCATGTCTGACTGTTTGCAACCCGATGGACTCTAGCCCAGTGTTCAATAAATAATGGCTATTATATGATGATGAAAGCACAATACTTTTTTTTTATTATGGGTTTCTATCTACTTCAAGGCTTGGTCATGTCTTCTTATATCATCTCCAAAAATATTGTTTGTTTTTCTCTGAAGCATTTATCACCATTCTAATTACATATTATATACCTCAACTACTTACTGTCTTGCCAAAAATGTTGAGAGACCCATACAATCGTTAATCCTATTTAGTTTTGTCAAAAATATTGATATATCACCAATGCCTTACAGTCTCTAGTAAGTCCTTAAGAAGTATATGTTATAGAATCATATGCATTAAACTTTAGTTCAGCTCAGTTCAGTCACTCAGTTGTGTCCGACTCTGCAACCCCATGAATCGCAGCACGCCAGGCCTCCCTGTCTATCACCAACTCCTGGAGTTTGCTCAAACTCATGTCCATCGAGTCGGTGATGCCATCCAGCCATCTCATCCTCTGCCATCCCCTTCTCCTCCTGCCCCTAATCCCTCCCAACATCAGGGTCTTTTCCAATGAGTCAACTCTTCGCATGAGGTGGCCAAAGTATTGGAGTTTCAGCTTCAGCATCAGCCCTTCCAATGAACACCCAGGACTGATCTCGTTTAGGATGGACTGGTTGGATCTTCTTGCAGTCCAAGGGACTCTCAAGAGTCTTCTCCAACACCACAGTTCAAAAGCATCAATTTTTCAGCGCTCAGTTTTCTTCACAGTCCAACTCTCACATCCATACATGACCCCTGGAAAAACCATAGCCTTGATCAGATGGACCTTTGTTGGCGAAGTAATATCTGTGCTTTTTAATATGCTATCTAGGTTGGTCATAACTTCCCTTCCAAGGAGTAAGCATCTTCTAACTTCATGGCTGCAATCACCATCTGCAGTGATTTTGGAGCCCAGAAAAATAAAGTCTGACACTGTTTCCACTGTTTCCCCATCTATTTCCCATGAAGTGATGGGACCAGATGCCATGATCTTAGTTTTCTGAATGTTGAGCTTTAGGTAGCCACAAAAATCCAAGGAATTCATAAATCTACCAATCTACCTTGATAATAATACTGAGATGTGAATAACTTGTATGTTACAATTTAATATTTTATAATAAAGTGAATAAATAGGTATAGAAACTACTAAAAGTGATCAGTTTTAGGATATTTTTGTAGAGAAAAAAAAAATCTTTATACAACATGTGATTTTCCTGCCTAATCACTTCTTTTCCATTCTTAAGGTTGTCCTTGCTTCAAGTGACTATACCTTTATACAAGATCATTTGACCACATATATGATGGTTCATTTCTTAAGTCTCTATTTTGTTCTATTGGTCTAGATATCTGCCTTTATGACTGTAGTACACTGTTTTGATTTCTGTGCATTTATATATGTTTTAAAGTCAGGAAGCATAAGTTTTTCAGCTTTTTAAACTTTTCTTGGCTAAGTGGGAGAAAAGGGAAGATACACCCATCTGAATGCAGAGTTCCAAAGAATAGCAAGGAAAGATTAGAAAGCCTTCTTAAGTGACCAATACAAAGAAATATAGGAAAACAATAGAATGAGAAAGACTAGATATCTCTTCAAGATAATTAGAGATTCCAAGGGAACATTTCATGCAAAGATGGGTGGTATGGACCTAACAGAAGCAAAATATATTAAGAAAAGGTGGCACAAATACACAGAAGAACTATACAAAAAAGACCTTAATGACCCAGTTAATCACAATGATGTGATCACTCACCTAGAGCCAGACATCCTGGAATGCAAACTCAAGTGGGACTTAGGAAGCATCACTATGAACACAGCTAGTTGAGGTGATGAAATTCCAGCTGAACTATGTCAAACCCTAGAAGAGGATGCTGTTAAAGTGCTGCAAGCAATACGTATGCCAGCAAATCTGGAAAACTCAGCAGTGGCCACAGGACTGGAAAAGGTCAGTTTTCATTCCAACCCCAAAGAAAGGCAATGCCAAAGAATGTTCAAACTACCACACAATTGCACTCATCTCACATGCTAGCAAAGTAATGGTCAAAACTCTCCAAACAAGGCTTCAAGAGTCATGAATGGAGAACTTCCAGATGTTCAAGCTGGATTTAGAAAAGGCAAAGGAATCAGAGATCAAATTGCCAACATCTGTTGGACCATAAAAAAAGCAAGAGAATTCCAGAAAAACATCTACTTCTGCTCTGTTGACTACACCAGAGCCTTTGACTGTGTGGATCACAACAGACTGTGGGAAAGTCTTAAAGAGATGGGAATATCAGACCATCTGGCCTGCCTCCTGAGAAATCTGTATGCAGGTCAAGAAGTAACAGTTAGAACTGGACATGGAATAACAGACTGGTTCCAAATCGGGAAAGGGGTAGTCAAGGCTGTAAATTGCTATGCTGCTAATTTAACTTATATGCAGAGTACATCTTGAGAAATGCCGGGCTGGATGAAACACAAGCTGGAATCAAGATTGCCAGGAGAAATATCAATAATATCTCATATCAGATATGCAGATGACACCACCCTTATTCCAGAAAACAAAGAAGGACTAAAGAGCCTCTTGATGAAAGTGAAAGAGGAGAGTGAAAAAGTTGGCTTAAAGCTCAGCATTCAAAAAACTAAGATCATGGCATCTGGTTCTATCACTTCATGGCAAATGGATGGGGAAACAATGGAAATAGTGAGAGGCTTTATCTTCTCCAAATCACTGCAGATGGTGACTGCAGCCATGAAATTAAAAGACGCTTGCTCCTTGGAAAACTGTATTTTACATAAAAGCTAGACAGCATATTAAAAAGCAAAGACATTAGTTTGCTAACAAAGATTCATGTAGTCAAAACTATGGTTTTTCCAGTAGTCATGTATCATTGTGAGAGTTGGACTATAAAGAAAGCTGAGCACTGAAGAATTGATGCTTTTGAACTGTGGTGTTGAAGAAGACTCTTGAGGGTCCTTTGGACTGCAAGGAGATCAAACAAGTCCCTCCTAAAGGAAATCAGTCCTGAATATTCATTCGAAGGCCTGATATTGAAGGTGGAGCTCTAGTACTTTGGCCACCTGATGCGAAGTACTGACTCATTTGAAAAAACCCTGATGCTGGAAAAATTGAAGGCAGTAGGAGAAGGGGATGACAGAGGACGAGATGGTTCGATGGCATCACCAACTTGATGGACATGAGTAAGCTCCGGGAGTTGATGATAGGGATGCCTGGCATGCTGCAGTCCATGGGGTCACCATGAGTCAGATAAGACTGAGTGACTAGACTGAACTGAAGTGGAATCCATAAATATACATTTACATCTAATCCAATTCTATTTTCACATAATACTCTACCATTTTGTGAGTAGTGTGTATATCTTGTAATAATGAAATAATCCCTCCCTCCTATTCCTTGTATTGTTGATGTCATTCATTTCATTTTTTTTACAATCATATATTAATATAGATATACACATAGGTGTACCTAATTGAACACAGTCTTGGTATTAGTATTTTGAATAAATTTTATCTGTTAGATTAATTAAGAAAAAGAAAGCTTTTATTTTAAACTTTCACGTCTTCCTTTCTCAGTGCTTTCTCTTCCTTGATGTAGATTCAAGTTTCTAATCTATACTCTTTCATTTTACTTGAATTAAAACCTCTTTAAGCATTTATTGCAAGGCAGGTCTACTGGAAACAAACTCCTTCAATTTTTGTTGGTTGAGGAAGTCTTTAACTTAATCTTTATTCTTTAAAGGGTAATTTTACAAGGTACAGAATTCTACATTGCCTCTTTTTTCCTTCCACTCAATACTTTATAAATACTTCACTGTCTTTTTGCTTGTATAGTTTCTGATGGGGTGTTCAATAAAATTTTAATGTTTGTTTCTCTATGATTAAGAATATTTTTCCCCTCTCACTTATTTCAGGATTTTTTATCTTTGATTTTCTGTAGTTGAAAATGACATGCATAGGTGTACTTTATTGAAATTCATTCTGCTGATGTTCTCTGAGTTTCTTGGATAAGTAGTTTGGTTTCTGATATTAAATTGGGGAAATTCTCAGTTATTATTAATTCAAATAAAACTTCAGTTTCTTTCTCTGATATATAATCTGGATTATATAATCTATTATGAATATGTCACACCTTTTTAATTTTTTTTTCACAATCTTTATATATTTTCTGCTATTTTTTACAGTCTCTATTCTTTTTGCTTTCTGGTTTTTGAGGATTCTATTGGAATATCCTCTCGCTCAGAAATTTTCCTCAGCTATGTCCAGTCTACTGATAAATCCATCAAAAGTATTCTTCACTTCTATCACAGTGATAATTTCTTTTTGGTTCTTTCTTAGGATTTCCATCTCTGTGCTTACTGCTATTGCATGCTGTCTACTTTATCTATTAAAGCCCCTGGAGTATTAATCATAGTTGTTTTAAATACCTAGTCTAATAATATGAACAACCCTGTTGGTTCTGATACTCTGCCTCTTCAAATTCTGTCTTTGCTTTTTGATAAACTTTGTAAATTTTTCTTTCTAGCTGAACAAGATGTACTGGGTAAAAAGAACTGCCATAAGTAGCCCTTTCATAATGTGGTGGTAAAGTATGGGGGAAGGAAAATAATTTTATAATTCCACAATTAAGTATCAACTATAAAATAAGAATGAACTATGAACTTCATAAGAATTTCTAAGGTTTTTTTTTTCTTTTCACTTTTCTTATGTGGGATAGGATGGCTTTAATGGGCCAAAGTTGGATATTTCCCTTTCTCCAAGTCAGTTAGGCTCTGATACTACCCCATCAGGTTAGGTTCTTGTGAAATACTTTTCCCTGAGGGCAGGCCTTGTGACGACTAAGAGAGTGCTCTGGCATATTTCAAAAATTTTTCATTCATCTCCTCCTGCCAGAGCAGTGGGGATTTCTGTTCTAATATTTACCGTGAAAACTCTGCCATGCTCCTATGGATGATGTCACAGTACTGTGGGGTCTCTTCTATGACAGATTCTCCCAAGAGGTTTTAGTTCTTAGACTTCTCCATACTGAGCCTCCAGCAATTCATCAGTTACAATTCAGTTACCCTGGCATTGTTTCCTGCGCCTGTTTCTGGTTTCAACTTGAGTCTCTGCTCCAGTAAGCAATGACCCCGCATATTAGCCTGTCTATCTCTGCAGGCAGCAGTGTGTTGTGTCTTCTCACTTTATCTTATGGATCTGAGAAAAGTTGTTGATATTTCAGTCTATTCAGCTTCAACTTGTTAAGATAAAGTGGTGACTTCCATCCTGAGTCCTTATATGTGGAAACAAAACCAGACTTAACAGTTTTATTTTCTTTCTTAATTCTGCTCACAAATTAGCCTGCTTTGTTTTGTTTTCTGAGCTTACCTCTGTCTTGTAGAACCTGATTATACGTGGTCAAGGAAACTAGTTGATGCATTCAACAGTCTGCCTGGTAACAACCTTTCTTAAGTACTTTTTTTTTTTTTAACTGTGGGTAAAACAGGTTTCTACTTTCCAAGTAGACATAAAACAGGTTTCTACTTTTCAAGCCTCCAGTAATAGTTTTATTTTTTTTCCTATCTTCACAAGCTTGTCACTTTCAAAGTCAGTGCTACATATTTTAGAATCTTATTATGATAGGACCCTATTTCTAGTTGCAATTTTGATAATGGTTGACTGGTTAGGCATAACAAACCCTCTGAAATTCAATTGGAGTTTAGTTGATCTAGGATGTATTCAGTTGAAGTGTATCTGCTCCATACTTTGCTTTTATAATTCTTGAATCAATGGGCTAGACTATGCATGCTTATCTTAGGACAATGGCAGAGGTTCAGGAGAGCAAAATCAATAGTATGTGGATTTTTTTTAACCCTTTTGTCTCTTCACACCTGCTATACTCCACTTACAAATATGAACAACAAGACCAATTCTAAAGAAAGCTTGCTTTGTACTGTACCTTCTGCCCACAGAGGTGGAAGATGGTTGAAGTAAATACTTCTGAATAATTACCTAATCTGTGACAACTTAATCCACATTTGTACATATGCTTTTAAATAAAATTTTAATTTATTCCCCTTTTTGTCTCTCAATAAATACACATAGTTACTGCTAGCCCATATGCAAATTAGGAAAAAAGGGTTCTTTCTTTTGGTTGTATTACCAAACTCAGGTTTGGCTTCTTGCCACTCAGAAAACCAGTAATTTGAGAGGCAAGTGTCAGTAGAAAGGAAAGGTGCTTCAATTAGAAAAGCTGACCATCTGGGGAGATGGTGGGCTCATATCCAGAGCCCAACTCTGAAAATTCTGCTCAGCCATGACAGAGTTTGAAGGGAAAAGTAGTAGGAAGAATTTCAGTGAGTCATTGAGGCAGGAGGTTGGGTTCTGCAGTAATCTCCATTGCATGAAGACTGATTGACTCTTCAGATGTTATCTTGCCCCTGTGGTCTGCCTGCAGGATTCCTTAGGGTGCTATTGGACATAGAGAGCTAATCATTGTTTAACTGCTTAATTCTGCATTCTTCTTTTTGTCTAGAAAAAGTTAGGAAAGGCATGGTGTGCTTTCAGCAGAACCTGTCAGGAGTTAGGATAAATTGCCTAGTGATCTTACTTCTAGGATTACATTCTTTTAAGGTTAGAGAGGAATAGAAATGGCAAACAGGAAAAGGGGCAGAAGAGCTGCTTTTAATTCCTCACTGTCAGACATTATTCCCATTTCTGTTGGATTAGAGGCGAAGCTCCATTTTCTATAGCTTCTTCACAGAGACATCAGGCACTATACTCTCAGAGTGGAGATCTCACATTGGTCTGTAGCATCTTTTTGCTGACAGTTTTTTCTTCTGTCTTACATATGCAGGCAGAGAAAGTTACAATTAATTTGTGCACATAAATATGATTATTATAAGCAATAATGTTAATCCCATGCTCTTCACACCAGTTCTTGGAATTGTACCAGCTGTGAATGCAATGTGTGCATGTTAAGTAGATTCAGTCATGTCTGACTCATTGTGACCCCGTGGACTGTAACCCACCAGGCTCTACTGTCTATCGTATTCTCCAGACAAGATTACTGGAGTGGGTTGCCATGCTCTCCTCCAGGGGATCTTCCTGACCCAGGGATGGAACCTGCATCTCCCTGGATAGGGAAGATCCCCTGGAGGAGGGCATGGCAACCCACTCTAGTATCTTGAATGGAGAATCCCATGGACACCGCTTAGCTTATGTCACAGCTACTATCAAGTCATCCCTTCCCCTCCCCCCAGTTGCAGTTATAGTATCTGTAAAACAACTCAAGAATATGCATCAGACTCTGAGTCTATGACTCTATTGTCCTAATCATTAACTGGTCAGTTTGGTACTTGGTAAGGGGAAGGGGCCTGCCAGGTTCTGCTGTTTCAGATGGATACATTTCTAATGTGCAAGGTTTCATAAGCAAAAAGAGTTAAATTTTAGGTCATTCTTATCCTTTCATTTATAAGTCTTCATGGATTGAATGAGTGGCACCACTAAATACAGACATAGCACACAAATCTAACAACAGAATTTACAAGTGTATTCTTAACAAGTCATAGCTTCCTAGACTTAAGACTTGTGATATGTAAATTCCTATACCGTCTTCTCTAAACTGCATTTTTTTTTTTGCATCCGAATCACCAATAATGCATTCAAAATAGGATCTTTTACATTGAGAGAACATTATGCTTTGTTACTATGGAAACTATCTGCTCTTCCTGAAAAGCTTGCTTTTTTTCCTCTCTCTGCATGTTTTACCCCTCAAATGCCTTAGCTGACACTTTGTGTCTGCCTTTGCTCTGATTTTGATTGAGTGGAGTTTTATGACCCTCATACGCCTAGTATAATCATTTCTTTGATGTGAAACTTTGCTTTCTTTTCCAAGAAAGAAAGATTTAAGTAATCATTTGTCATTTATTTCTACCATCTTTTTAATTTTTAGATAGCAAATTGTCACATCTAAATAAATCTTTCAGATGAATAAATATTTAAGTAAATAAAATAATTGCTAGTAATTGGGCATAGACTATATGATCATCTTCCCTCTTTATTTAGAACTAGTATAGAGCACAAACTGGACCCTTTAACTTAGCCAACATAGCCCCTGAAATCCATGATTTCCCCTAAGGCTTTCATGAGTGATATAAAAGTTGCCAATAAATTGTGCCAATGGACAGCTTAAAGGATTCAAGACACTCCAAGTGTTAAAATCTAAGAAAGCTTCAGTGGAGTGTTCTGCCTATAAAAAGAGAGCTGACTTGGGAATAAGATGAGAGCAATATGTCTATCAATGTTTTTAGAAAAAAAGAAAAATGAATCCCCTACCTTTCTATCTACTACAACGTTTAGTGATGAAATATGAGATCATACTCAGAATTTGAAGATCGTTTTCAGTTAGGAATTAATCAAGGATTCATGAGCAGTGAAATTTTGATAGGGATAGGGACAAGATAGAGAGTGTCAATAATCCATATTTAAATGGAGTTGGGATATGCCTTTTAATTATTCATCTATATTTTTGGCATGGTGACTTGCTATTTGGAAACCAAAAGAATGGCTTTTGATGCTTATCGTGGTTAATTTCATGTGTCAACTCGGCCAACCTATGTTGTCCAGTTGGTCAAACAGTAGTCTAAATGTTGCTTTGAAGGTATTTTATAGACGTGAATAGCACTTATAATGTCTATTTTAAGTAAAAGAGATTATCTGCAATAAAGTATATAGGTCTCATGAAAAGTGAGATTTTCAAGAGAAAAAGAAGTTCTGTCTCAAAATTGTAACATAGAAATCTTACCTAAGTTTGCAGTCTGTCAGTCTGCACTATAAACTTTGGATTTAAAGCTAAATTTCCACCCTGCCAACCTGCCATTCAGATTTTGGACTTGTGGGTCTTCAGTATCACCATCAGTCAGCTCTTTAAAATAAATCTTTCTTTGTATACTTATACTCACTGGTCTTATTTTTCTGGAGACTTATTAAAGAAAATATATTCTGACAGTTGTTAAACTGGTAAGGAAGACTTAGACTATTGCATTAGGGGAGAAAGATCAGACTCAGCTCCAAATACAACAAAGACAAGTGGGAATTTATGGCCAATGAGCAGGGTGGGTGGGTGTGGAGGTCATTGAATGGAAAATTATTACTAAGAGAAACCAAGGAGAGTACGATTCTTGCTAAATCAATTTAGCAGATTTTTTGCTAAAAGCAAGTCAGGGTGATCAGATATCAAGTGTTGGGAGGATTCTCACTAAACTGACTCAACAGAATTCTTGCTGAAACTAGATTTGGCCAGGACACAGAAGCCCAAAGTTGAGACTGAGTTGAAAAGAAAGCTCACAGGAGCATAACTAAAGTGTGGTCAAGGAGAGAGTCTTTGTGAGAACAATGACTAGTATAGTGAGTGCTTTCCAAAGTTACCTTCTATTACACATCTAAAAAGCATAAGCATATTTTAGTCACTTTTTTGGGAGGGCATAAAGTATGACATGAAACAAGTTTTATTTTAAAAGTTTGTGTATGTGTACTAAAGATTTGAGAATTCCAACTCTTTTGTGAATAACTGGCTAAATAGAGATATTTTAGCATCTATGGAAATATCTACTTGCCCACAATGAATAGAAATTTGGTATCTATGAGGGTAAATGTAGGATAATTTTATTTATTTTCAAGCAGAGCATATTTTAAATCTATGGTCCAAGTTTTAAATTTATTGTATAGAATGGAAAAAGGTATTCTCTTTCTTATTATGTCAAATAATAGCATTGTAAATTATGAAATATTTCTTTAACTGGCAGCAGCTGGCTTACTGCTATGTAAAATGCCATCTCAGCTCCATCCATTATTTTGAAATTCCTAGAGTTGGAACTGAAAATAAGAGCAGATAAAACTTTATTAGCAAATACACAAAAATGTACTCATTAAAATATAGGCACATAATTCTAAGGAATGGTCTAATAGTATATCTGAAGACCAGCTTAGTAAGTGCTGCCATTGTAAATACTCCTGTCTGCATTACTATCTGTAACAGTGAACCATTTTTACTATCAAGATGAAGAGGTAATAATAGTGTCAAGAGAGCCTATGTAAATGAATCTCATAGGTATTGTAGCAGCACATAATAGAAATGACTTTCTCACCTGGTAAATGACTTTCTAAAAGGCCAGTAGTGGCACAAATTCAATTATTGCAAATCTGTGAGTTTCTTTCCTACTAGTTAGTAAGTCTTTTTTGTTTTCTTGATAATAGGAAAGTGTTTCTAAAGTAGTAATGGAGAAAAAATTACAGATGACTGATATAAGGAAGTGAGAAATGGAATATATCTTATATTGCAAATGTGCCACTCTCCTTTGAGGTAATGGGGGCGATTTCATAAACAACAAATGACCAAGAAGCATCATGTGCATTTATTATATTAGGTTTTAAGAGAGTACAGAATAGATGAATTTTTTGTCAACTTGGCACTTTCCTGTACAGCATTTCAGTTCCCAAGTATTTGCTGAAAAACAACAGGTCTTGGTAAGTGATATGAAGTGAAGTCGCCATCCACAGGACTTTAGCAGATTACTGTGAAAAACTGCATTAAAAAAAAATAAACCTTAAAATTCATCCATCTTTACACTACAAAAAAGTAAACATGTTTAACATATTAATATACATCATGACCTCCAAATAAATTTAACATAAAATTTCAAAGACTTTACTTTTTAACCAGACCTTTTCATGATACTAGTGCCTATAGAATTAAATGTTACAGATGGTATTATTGTACCAAGTATTGGCTCCCTTGCCTATAGGAAGATGACTTGTTCCTACAAGGCACTATGTGACAGGCAGAATCTCATTTTTGTCCCATGACAAGTCTTGGACATAAAACTCATAAAACTCATTTTGTCCAATATAGTGTGGACAGAGTGATAAAGGAATAGTTGGAGGCTAGGCTATAAGAAGCATCTCATGGATTGTCCATGTCCTTTTCCTCTGCCAAGAGGTCACAATAGAGGTAATTCTTTTAGTCTGGATCATAGAATGAATTGAAATCTGGAACAGAGCTACAAGAAACCCTCAAAGGGTGTGTAAAATGAGAGAAAATAAACTCCTCTTGTAGATTGCTAAAATTTGTGTGGGTTATTTTTTACCACAACTTAATTTAGTAAATCTGTTGGCTGCATATGCTTTGGAAGGAATTCATCCTAAAAGAATGTTTGTATACTATATTGGAATAAAATTTACAAATTTAATTTTTGAAGTGTAGCCACTATAACTGCAATCATCTTATGAATTTATCTTAGTGTATTAGGCTCCATTTATCATACAGTGTCAAAAAGACACAATCTGGCTTTAAGTATACTTAAGGCAAATAGAGAATATCAGTTTTGAACAATGGGAATACATTATATAGATATAGACTTTTATAAACTATATTCTTCACATATTAAATATGAACATTATAAAATTGTATCTATAATAAATATTCTGTATCAATACTGAAGATTATTGCTTCAGTAATAATAATTACTTAACATGATATAGCAATAAAACTAGGAAAACTAAGTGTCTAAATGTTAATAATTAACATACCTATTATATATATGTATTTGTACCTACAACTATCATATATATGTGTGTGCATGTGTGTATATATATATACACATATATACCTACATCTTCAATCAAAAAGTGTTACTAAATTGCTGATAGTAACTCCATTCTCAGCCTCATCAAAATATTGTTAATGCCTCTGTTAATGGTTTCTCATTGTCTCTGTGGTAAATCTTAGAGTCTTGGCCAGACACTCCAGGCATTGTTTTTCTGAATTTAGTAGAAAAAGTTTTCTCTTGTATTACTTTTCTGACTCTCGTATTTTTAACCAAATTAAAGTGATTTTCTAGCCAATCTAGAGTTTTCTGATAAACTGAAAAAGCTAATTCTTAATACCAGATTTTGGCTTTTCATTTATTTCTTTATGTCTCACTCTATATATTTATCCTTCATGTCTCAGTATTGATATGACCCTCTCAGTGAAAACTTATTTGATCCCACCAGCTGGAAGCAATAACTGCATGTGAAAATTAGGACTCTTGTAAGACTCATACTTTCTCCTCTGCATTTTAACTTTATGCAATTGCCATCCATTCTGTAATTTCTTTAAGGGTAGCAGTTGCTCTTTATATTACACTCATACTGGACTCGGTTTTAGGGTCAAGTTCTATTTTCTACATATCCCATTATAGAATTCCACATCACGCATGGTGTGTGCTAGAGCATCTTGAATAAATGAATGAGTAAAAGCTGTCATGCCCTGTTCAAAAATATTATTTCTATTGTACCAGTGAAAAGAGTCTGAGAATTTACTGAAACATAATGTCTCATACTGATTCTATTTTGTAGGTTAAAAATGAATTTCATAGGTGTGATATTGTAAGTTATTTACACAAGGATTAGAAATTGATAGGCCTTTTCTGATATTACTAAGCATTTACATATGCTTGACTGAAATTACCAGGTCTAGAAAACGTCTTTTTTCATAATAATTGATCATTTAATTCCCTCAAAATGGATAGAAAGGAATTTTATATATGCACACCTCTGAAACACATTTCTTTGGCTAACAATAGCTTATAAAACATATGGCATTCATTTATTTGCATATTATAATTTTAGTATTTCTCTATACTTTGTTATTTTTCTGAAACAGAAACATAGATTTTTCTAAATTTCTGGATATTTTCTTTTGTCTCATTTACCAAAATGCCCTAAAAGAAAATCATTTATCTGACAATAATGTAAGGCAATAAATAACAGCATGAGTTTTACATTCTACACTTTTGTTTAACTTTCCCTTTCATGGATATTAACATAAATATAAGAGCACATATTGATAATACTCTTCCTCAGAGATACTAAGTGAAAATCTAGCCATATAAAAATTAAATGAATATACTTAATTAGTGTTGGTTTTCAATATTTGCTAATGATACTATAAAAATTTTACTCTTTAAGTTTTTTGCTAATATTATCGGATGTATATATAAAAGAGATGAAAAATATTTTGATTTATATTTCTGTGCCTAACACATTTTCAGCCAAAGTGAGGGTCCATTACTAGAATATAAAATAAAAAATTAAAAACTCATAATCGGACAAACTGAGAAACAAACAATGGAGAGCGAGGCAGGAGAAAAAACAAAAATTTAAATGGATTTGTTTATTGAAAAGGAAGTAGTGAGCAAAAAACCAGGTAGTACTCTAAGAGAGTACTCTTTTAGAAGGGAAGTTTGGAAAGAAATAGTCATGAAATTAACATCATTAGTAAACTTACTTTGTCCATTTCTCTAAAGGTAAAAAGACAATTAGGGATACTGTCAGATTCTCCCTAGAGCTTTTTCTGAGTTTCTTCTGCTGCTATACAAAGCACAACAGTCCAGCAACTTAAAGCAACACCAACTTACTGTCTCACAGTTTTATAGCTTCAAAATCTGGCACTGAGTCTCACCAGGCTAAAATCAAGGTTATTGCAGGGCTCTATCTGTCCTGAAGGCTTTGAGGAACAACAGTTCTTTGGGGTTGTTAACCAAATTCAATTATTTGCAGTTATAGGACTGATGTCCCCATTTCCTTGCTGACCTTCAGCCAGAGACCTCCTTTAGTTGTAAGAAGTTTCTGTTCGTTATAGATGGGCCACTGCATCTCAGAATCAACAATGGCAATTGAAATCCTTCTCATGCATGGAAACTTCTTGACTTTTTTTTCCTGCTGCAAAGGTTTCCAAAGACTTTTTATTAACTTGGAGACCAAGGAAATAATGTACCATGAATTTTAATCTGAAAAATAATAGAAAATTCTAGTGTTCATGACCATAAGCTCACTCTTACCTGACTATATATGGGACACAGGTATTGATTGCTTCAATGGATAGTTTTAAAAATCTAGCCATATGCTGAAATTGGTCTCAGTCTGCTGTTTAACAGATAGGGGCAAGAAGATTAATAGGTACACAGATGAACAGAATAATTAGCAAGCTTGATTAAACCACACGCAGAATCTGCATCTAAGATAAAGAAAATACACAGAATAGCATAAGCAGAAGTGTTTAGCTGCTGGAATTCTTTGAAGAAAAGTAGACATTCTTCTCTGTTTATGTCATTCTGTTTTAGGTATATATCTCTGCTTTGATAATATCTTCAGGAAACAATCACAGTACTGACTAATATATAATTTTAAAACATATCAATGTATTTGTCTATTTCTCTGTTAACTTTCATCAGCATTTCCATCACACATTCAGGGCAAAGTAAAATGGAGTACTGCAGCCCTTAATTCTCTGCCATCTGACACTGAAATCTACTACATCCTTTTATTTTAATTTAAACCTTAAACCAGATAACTAACTAAAGGAAGATAAATAAAGGAAAGAAATATTTTGTTCCAGAAATAGTTGTTTATAGTAACAACTGTGATGAGAGGTTTAGAGAATACTGAGAGGACTTCTTATTTGGAGGTTGTCTTTTATTTTAGGCAAGTCAGTTTTAGAAGACAGATTCTTCCCAAGATGTAATAAATGATCTTGTGTTTTACTCCTTACAAGACTGTAGATGGTATTGTAGAAGCCAAGCACATTTATAGGGTGCTCAAACTTACTGATATAGATCTGACAAAGTTGTATCCTATAGATTGAACTGTATGATCTAGATAAGTTTAAAGCCTGTGTCAATGTGACTAAAATCACAAGGTCTAAACAAGTGAGGATTACAAATTTGCCAAGAATCAGTGCTCCCCAAAAAGCACAATCCTGATATGACTTAAGTGAGGCAAGTTTCACTTTACTTCTATTTTTTGATTAAATGTCTATAATGAATTAAAATGAAATTAAACAAAATCATCTTTACTATTCATCATCGTGATAAAATACTTGTGAATACCCTCAGACCAAACATGTAATCAAGTACAACACATGTAGACAATTGGCTTTCATTACAGATCTGAATTATTTTATCTTTCCAACAAAATTGAATTAACCCTGAAGTTAAAAAGTATCTTTTCTTATTTTGTAGTAATATAGGTGATTGTGGCCATGAATTCTAGAGTAAATCTTACTATCTAGTTAAGTATTCATCACTTGAAAGCTGGACGAATTAATTTCAGGCACAGAAGGAACAGGATAAAAATCAGTTATATCAGTTATGTTATTTTAAAATATTATTTATTTAAAATATAAATAATGCCTATGTAGTGATATATAGATATTTAGTATTACTCTTCTTGGAAATGGTAGAGAGAAAAGGAGGCAGAATATGGACAGAATTTTGGAACATGTGTACATAAAGGGTGACCTATGTTCCTCTAAAACTTATCCCTTAAATCCAGTGATACATAAATAAAAATACATTTATACATACATACACATGCATAAGTTATGAAAAACTGTATTTGTTGCTTGAGTCAATCATGGATGGAGGCATACCTACTTTAAGAACACCAAGCTAGGTATAAATGAAAGGGAGACTGGTTGGGAGATACCTATGTCTACACTGATGTAATATTTCTGGATTTGTATTTTTCATAGTGAAGTCCTCATTTGCACATGTTTAAAATTTTAACATCTTTCTGAAAAATCAGGCCTGTCAGCTTCAGTGAAGGATACTACAAACTGGCAATAGCCCCAAATTTCAGTAATCTGGGGAAACTATTGAGTCTGAAACAGGAAGTAAATTTTCTTTCATAAAGCAAAGAATATGTCTTAAGGGGAGAGAGAAGGGTTTCAGGTACATAGTGGACTTGTGTGTGGGTGTAGGGTGGTACATATTATGAATGGGATTTACTCTCTACAACCTTATATTAAATACATTGAAGTATTGAGTTTTGTTGTTATCAAGCATAGTAAAAATAACAGATTTCTAGAAAATCTAGAGAGTTCTAATGTGAAAGACATGGATTGTTGCTGTTGTTCAGTTGCTGAGTTATATCCAACTCTTTGTAACCCCATGGACTGCAGCAGGCAAGGCTTCTCTGTCTTTCATCAACTACTGGAGCTTGCTCAAACTCATGTACATTGAGTCAGTGATGCCATCCAACCATCTTGTCCTCTGTTATCCACTTCTCCTCCTGCCTTCAATTTTCCCAGCATTGGGGTATTTTCTAATGAGTCAGCTCTTTACATCAGGTGGCCAAAGTATTGGAGCTTCAGCTTCAGCATCAGTCCTTCTAATAAATATTCAGGATTGATTTCCTCTATGATTGACTGGTTGATCTTGTTGCAGTCCAAGGGACTCTCAAGAGTCTTCTCCAACACCACAGTTCAAAAGCTTCAGTTCTTCAGCGTTCAGCCTTCTTTATGGTTCAACTCTCACATCCATACGTGACTACTGGAAAAACCATAGCTTTGATATATAGACCATTGTCAGCAAAGTAATGTTTCTGCTTTTTAATGCACTGTCTAAGTTTCTCATAGCTTTTATTCCAAGGAGCAAACATATTTTAATTCCATGGCTTCAGTCATCATCTGATGTGATGTTGGAGCCCAAGAAAATAAAATCTGTCACTGTTTCTATTGTTTCCCCATCTATTTGCCATGGAGTGGTGGGGCCAGATGCCATGATCTTAGCTTTTTGAATGTTGAGTTTTAAGCCAGCTTTTTCACTCTCCTCTTTCACCTTCATCAAAAGGCTCTTTAGTTCCTCTTTTCTTTCTGCCATAAGGGTGATGTTATCTGCACATCTGAGATATGCAGATACTGATATTTCTCCTGGCAATCTTGATTCCAGCTTGTGCTTAATCGAGTCCAGCATTTCTCATGATGTACTCTGCATGTAAGTTAAATAAGCAGGGTGACAATATACAGCCTTGTTGTACTCCTTTCCCAACTTGGAACCAGATGTTCCATGTCCAGTTCTAAGTGTTTCTTCTTGACCTACTTACAGGTTCTTCAGGAGGCAGGTCAGGTGGTCTGGTATTCCCATCTCTTTAAGAATTTTCCACAGTTTGTTGTGACCCAAAGGCTTTAGTGTAGTCAATGAAGCAGACGTAGATGTTTTTCTGGAATTCTCTTGCTTTCTCGATGATCTAAAGGACGTTGCTAATGATGATCTCTGGTCCCTCTGCCTTTTCTAAAACCAGCTTGAACATCTGGAAGTTCTTGGTTCACGTCCTGTTGTAGCCTGTCTTGGAGAATTTTGAGCATTACTTTGCTATCATGTGAAATGAGTGCAATAGTGTGGTAACTTGAAAATTCTTTGGAATGGATACACATAAACAACCTTTTCAGGATGCTTAGACTTGTGGCAGTATAAATGTCAAGGGATCTAGAAAGATCATATATTATTAGATCCTACGTGAAGAGGATAACAAAAATAGGAATGTTAACATCAGTGATTGTTTAAAAATAAAGTTTTTGTGCAATATAATTATAAAATATAGAGGTACCATATGCCAATTTAACCTATAAAATTCACCACAATGTCATCTACATAAAAAAGTTATCTGAAATATGAAATATATCCTTTACTCTTGGAGTAAAAAATGATTTTTTGACAATTAGTAATGTATTTAACATGCATTTAATTTGATCAAGTAGTATGCTGATCTCCGAAAGCATAGATAATCCTTCTCAACACATGAGTAAATTGCTGTCAAGAAATCATTTCTCACTTAAGGTATAATAAATCTCCATGGATTTATGTAACATTAATTTGAAATTTAACCCCCACACTTATGGCTGAATTAAGAATGAAAACACTAGATATACTAATTGTTGATAAGATCACAAGAGCAACTAGAAATATAAACAATCGCCAAAAGTGTAATTCCTGCACTCACTTTGGAGAACTATTCAACAGTATCTAAAGAATATAGCACTTGTAGTTTTAAATATACACTTAAGAGAAAGGAGTGTTTGCACACAGAGGGTAGGTTAAAAATGTTCATAGCAGTTTTAGTGATAATAGCCATAAGCTGAAACAATTCAAATATTCATCTAGTGGAAAATTTACAAACCAAAATTCATAAAATGGGATTTAGGATAGAAATAAAAATGTACTAGTAATGCCTACTATAAGAATGTATTTTTAAAAAACTTTATTTTGAGCAAAAGACACTAGGCACATTAGGCTATGTTTCCATTTATTTGAAATGTAAGAAAAGACAAAACATGTACAATTAGAGAAGTCAGAATAGTGGTTACTAACAGGGGGCATAAGTAAGCGTCCAAAGAGTGGGAGAAATGTCAATGTCTTAGTCTTTCAGGAGGTCATGTGGTTATGTGCCTATATAAAACACATGCAGCTATCCATTGAATTGTGGGCATCCTATTGCATGTAAGTCATATCATTTACACAGATTATGAAAACTTCCTGAAGACTAATTTACAAATTACATTGAATCACTGTACTAGAAAAATATAACCCTTTGAAACAGATACATGAAGAAGGAGACTTAATTGGATCTATAGGTATTAAGTAATTGAAATATCAATTTAAAATTTCTCCCAATGCTACTTTGGGGATCATATGTCTTCGCCAGTGAATTCTACCACAGTATTTAAGAAATAGTTGATTAAAACAAAGGGGAAATCATCTAAATCATTTATGAGACCTGCATTATCTTTATATCAGAACCTTAAGAGTAAAGCATAGAATATGCATTCTAAGTATAGATCCCTTAAGATCTATACAAAAATGCAAAAAATAAAAACAAAAATATTTGAAACATGAAATATGATATTTAGAATATCATTATTCATGTTCTAGATTAATACATTTAAAAATGACTTGGAAGTAGAATGTTGATTTATGAATTTCTGCTGAGAGAGAAAGAGAAAGATGGAGAGAGAGAGAGAGTCAAAGACAGAGGCAGAGATAAAATAAGATTTTGGGTTTTGCCATTTTGTTCACTTGGTCTACCAATGAAAATATTATCTAGTTCATTTCTTTGTATTTTAACTTCACACACACACAAACACACTTATGTTTGTATACCATACAAATATAATATTAAGTAGTTTTTTCCATTTCAGTAATTTCTTAAATATAATGAATTATAATATTTGATTTTTTTTCAATCACCATTGCATTTTCTAGGTACCTGTGGGGCTATATATAGAGCTAGCTCATGGATTATAACTGCTGAATAAGAATAGAAAAGTACACCAAAATGTATTTTCTTATTCTAATTACTGGTAACTTGCATATGGGCAATATTCTCCACTACAAATAATGCTTCTATGAACATCTTTGCATATGACTTCTTATCTGTTCTCTGGGGCATGTAACTAGATATGGAGTTTCTTGGCTGTAGCATGTATGCACTGGAACTTGATAAGATATTGCAAAATTGATCTCCAAAAGAATTTTACCAGTTGTCTCCATAATTGACAGTGATTGAAAGCTCTTATTCTCTTATGTGCCAAAAGAGGTGTTTTAATGGGTTGGGGGAATGAAATGCATATTAAAATTTGAAAAGGAGAAAGTGGGAGATGGAATGTAGAAGCAGTGAACACAAATATCTGTTTTGTGATGGATGCCGTAAGAAACAAGAGTGTCATTTATATTATCAATTATTTTCTAAGCTTTGAGGTAACAGCAGTAGAGAGAAATAACAAGTTTCTGCCCTTTGGAAGCTTACATGTCAGAAAGACAGAACATGATCAAATAAATATATAGTATAACATCATTTGGCTTCCCAGGTGAAATTAGTGGTAAAGAACCTGTCTGCTGATGCAGGAGACATAAGAGACGTAGGTTCGATCCCTGGGTCAGGAAGATCCTCTGGAAGAGGGCTTGGCAACCTGTTCTACTGTTCTTGCCTGGAGAATCCCATGGAGAGAGGAACCTGGCAGGCGACAGTCACAGGGTCGTGCAGAGTCAGACATGACTGAAGTGACCTAGCACACCATACACATAATGTCATTAATAAGTGTTACAGAAAGGGATAACATCAGATAAGAAAGAGACGAGGGGAGTAAAAGATGTGAGCTGGAGATCAGATAAAGATGTTTTACAGATGAGGCATTAGACCAGCAATAAGGTGGTCCAGTAAAACCTTTGGAGGTGATATGTGAGGAAAAATACCTAAATGGTGTGTGTATACAGTCCAGTACAGTAGATATTCTAGGGAGAGGTAACAGTCCCTGCAAAGGCTTCAAGGCAGAAATGTGATTAATATGTTCAAGACATGACAGACATACCCGAGTGTCTGGACTAAAGTGGTTGAGGTCTACGGTCTTAGAAAATGAAGGTAAAATTTTGGCAGAGGCCTGACCACCTAGGGTCCTTTTGATATGTGACACTCAAATGTTATTCCAAGTGTGACCTAACACGATTAGAGCTTTTGAAACAACTCATGATCTTTTCTTTTCCTTCATCTTCTTTTTTTAATCTTGCTTCCTGCATCAGACCAAGAGTGGAAACAGAGAGCCTGGGTTATTTCCTATTACTGTAGTCCTGGTCAAAGATCATCACGGCTGAGGAAAAAATCAGAAGTGGAAGAAGTAAACTTGATAGAATTAAAAGTTAATTGAAAGTATTTGCTGAAACATTGGTTGAAAACTAGGAGATAAAGAAAAGAATAGCTTTCTGCCCTGAGCATCTGGGACAAAAAGAATGACAGTACTTTTAGTGGGAAATTCTGGTATAGGAGCAGACTTGAGGAGACAAAAGAGGAAGTAAGAGCTGTTTCACATATTAAATGTGAGCTATTTAGTAAGCATCAGAGGGAAGATTTCAAGTAGGAAGTTAGAGATATTAGTCTAGAATCCACAGGGGAGGTAAGGGCTAGAGGTAATAATCTGAAGAATCACCAGTTTTCATAAACCCAGTGAATATACATGATCACCAAGGGATGGATGTAGATAGGAGAAAAAGCTCATAATGGATCCCTAGTCTCTCTAAATTGTTGAAAGAGAAGAAGCAATAGCACAGGCTCTAAGTAACTGTTTTCTTGAGTAGTATCCATGAAACCAAGAGGGCATGGCACCCTCTGGACCAATTAAAAATGTGCTGTTTGTTTCGTTCTTTGGATATCTCCTATTTCTTGTTTGTTTCTCTCTAGACAACAGGCTATGAGCTCCTTGAGGGAGGTCTGGTTTCTAGAACTCACTATTAGTGACTTGTATTCAGTAAGCACTCAATTCTTGTTGAATAAATGAAAAAGCAGGTATCAAAGTATCAATAATTCTAGGAGGTATAGCACATAATTTTGAAGGAAGAAATGAAAATAGTTTATGAAGTGTCATAAGAGCTTATTGGCCTAGCACTTATGATAGGGCTAAATGAAGATGTGCTATTCTTGGAGAAGAGCGTGAAAGAGGGAGGCTGAAAATCATAAAGGCAAATTCTAAATGCCTCACAGCTTCGCCTTTGGCTAAACATGGGGCTGAGACTTAGATTTAGGGGAAAAAATGGCAAATATTGAAATTTTGGAAGAATATGAATTATTAGTAGCCTAGATTTTTATAAATTATTGTAGTTATATATATATATAATATATCTGTCATGTTCATTACCTGCCAGTTTCTTAAAGAGATAATAAAAGCCTTCATTTTCCACTTTGACACCATCAAAATGTAGCATAGATTCATGAACTTATAGGTGATGCTTTCCAATAATATATGCATAGTAGGTAACCCTGAATCTTATAAGGAAGACTTTTTTTTCAGGTAAAAATATGGTTAAACTAGATTCAGCCTAGAGCAAAATTCCATTTTTGATTTATTGATATTTTTGGTTGGTTAAATCACCACAGGGGAATTATGTTAGAAAAGCAATTTGTGTCATCCTGGTGAAACTTAACCCTGTATCCAATAAATGACAAGCAGCACTTATGTTTTGCTTTGCTGTGTAATGAATACCTGGGAACATATAAACTGTCTGAATATAGATGTTTCTTTTACCTGGGGCAATACTGAGGAACATAAAGGCTTCAAATCTAAATATAAAAAAATGTGAGGTTCTATTCTAATTAGGGGTCTGCTATTATTTAAAATGTTTTTATGTCAAGGAATAACTACCTATAACAGTATAAATAATGAACACCTTTCTTTTGAAATGTTAGAATAGAAGGGTTAAAATAATGAAGACAATGTCATCCTTCACTGTTCTTCCTACATAATAAAATTGAATGAATCACTATCTGTGAATTATAAAATACGCACAGCATTTTTCTGGACTCAGTAATAATAAAAATCTTTAATGTTAAATTAATCAGTATGTTTTTATTTTAGATAACTATCTGAAAGTGCAAGTGTGTATCCACAAATTGAAGTAAATGGTGTATAATTACTACATTTGAGTAATAGAGGTAGCCATATGCAAACACTTAAAAGCATAAAAAAAATGAAAGGGGAGAATATAGGATTCAGAATGTGCCAGATCAAGGTTTAATTGTAGTCCCACCAACTATAAGTCCTTGAGCAATTATCTTTTGTGAGTTACAGTTTTCTCATTTCTATTTAGTGGGGGAAATTTACAGGTATCTATCAGTTAAATAAAGTAAAACTTAAAATTGACTAGCATTAACTAAGAAAGTATGTGTCTTATAAAGCACCAGACTTCATTAGGTGTTGCAAAGCATTAAATAATCTTGGAATTGAAAGTGACTTTACAGTTCTCTCATAGAACATTTTCCCAAAGGAACTGTGCAGATAAAATCTTGGTCTATAGGAATTCACAGACTCTTTTCATGTGTCTTAAAATCAATAAATGGAGGTGAGTGTGTGTTCTTAAAAATAATATTGAATTCAGCTGAGCTTTTTATTTGAAATATACTATCCAATCACTAATCAAGTCTGTATTAAAGACTATAGTTTAGATACATATTGTATATACGATTGCCAGATAATATACAGAACAGCCAGATACAGGATTGCCAGATACTGTATTTGAATTTTAGATATGTAACACATGTTTTAAGTAAAAGTTTGTCCCACAAAATTTAGGACATACTTATACTTAAAAAAAAAAACTCATTTATCTGAAATTCTAATTTAACTGCGTATTATACATGTATTTGTATTAGTCATTCAGTCATCTCCAACTCTTCCTTGACCCCATGGACTATGTAGCCAACCAGATTCCACTGTCCATGGAATTCTCCAGGCAAGAATACTGGAGTGAGTTGCCATTTCCCTCTCCAGGGGATCCTCCTAACCCAAGGATTGAACCCAGGTCTCCTATATCACAGGCAGATTCTTTACCATATAAGTCACCAAGGAATATTTTCTGCTAAATCTGGGAGGCCTAACTGTAAAGTTTTTAGATTTCAAAAACAACAAATGTATGATAGTGTTGCAGAATAGGTATAATATTGCAGGCAGTACATGTGGAATCTGATTGTGAATTCTGTTTTTGCTCCTGTTATTAGTGGAATGATTTAAACTATCTGGATCTTGTTCACCTTATTTAGTGAAAAAAGTATGGTAATTCAAAAATTATTTTAGATGAATGTATCATTCTTGGGGATCTAGAATTCTATAAGATGTAATTAAAATATTCATCTCAAATCTCAGACATGTGATTTACTGCCATAGAATCCTCTTCTTTTAAAAGCACCAAAAAGTTAAAACATAAATATTATGGTATACAATTCTCCAAGTAGTAATATATTGGTTTGGAGTTTTCTCAATCTAGAGTTCTGAACCAAGAGGATCTAACCTTGAGAAAAATTAACATTTTTTATCTTTCAATTGTTAATAAAGAGAATTATAATCACTTACTATGGCTTTAAAATGATCTTCCAAATTAGATTCTTGAAAATACATAATGTTCTAAAAGGTAATATTTCACTAGGAGGATCAGTAATATGGTTGTCAAAGCCTTTAAATATAACTTTACATTATATAAATCAATACAGAAAGAGGTACTTGAATTTTGACAATCTTTAACAGTACTGAAAGAAATTAAAGAAGAACTTAAGAATGGAAAGACATCCTTTTTTTTTTTTTCCTGCTGACTGGAACACAATATTTTTAGGATGGCTATACTTCCCAAATTGATCTACAGAATCAACACAATTTCTATCAAAATCTTGGCTGCATTTTTTTCACAGAAAAAATCCAATCTAGCTAATCCAAAAGTTTATATGGAAATTTAAGGAACTTGAAAAAGAAGAACAAAGTTGAGGACTCACTCTTTGTGACTTCAAACTTCTGCAAAACTATAGTAATCAAGGCAGTGAGGTACTCACCTAAGGATAAACACTTAGACCCTGAAAAAAAGTAGATATTTCAGAAGTAAACCTTTATATTTATGGTCAGTTGAGTTTAGACAGGGAGTCAAGGTAATTCAAGAAGGAAAGAAGTCTCTTCAATAAATTGTGCTGGAACACCTGGATATCTACATGTAAGAGAAGGAAATCAAAAACACCCACCTCACATTACATGCAAAATTTAACTCAGAATGAATCATAAACCCACATTTAATATATAAAACTATAAAAATCTCAAAAGAAAGCACAGGAGTAAATCTTTGAAGCATTGATTTAGGCAATGGTTTCTTAGACATTATACTCAAAGCAAAAACAACAAAAGACAAAAAATAAATTGAATGTCATCAAAGTTAAAATCTTTGTGCTCTAGAAAATGCTACCAAGAAAGTCAAAAGACAGTCCACAGAATGGGAGGTAATATTTGCAAATCACGTCTCTTGTCAGTTACTTGTATCCAGAATATATAAAATAGTTTTACAAGTGAACATTGAAAAATGGGCAAAGATTTGAACAGAAATTTCCCTAAAGAAGATAGATGAATGGCCAAGGATTGCACAAATAGATGTTCAACATCAGAAGTTATTCATTGGGGAAATGCAGTCAAAGCCATTATTAGATGTAATTCAAACCCACCAGGATTGCTACAATGAAAAAACTGGACAATTAAAAGAGTTGGTAAGGCTATGGAAAAATTTTTACCTTCATAAGTAATTGGTCAGAATGTAAAATGATGCAGTCACTTTGGACAACAGTTTGGCAGTTCCTCAAAAAGTTATGCATAGAGCTAACCATAAAACCCAGCAGCTACACTCCTAGGAATATTCACGAGAGATCTAAAAACACATGTCCATACAAAAACTTGCACACAAATGTTCGTAGCAGCATTATAATGGCCAAAGTAAAAAGATTCCAAATTTCCATGAATTGATTAGATTAAAAATACAGTGTGGAACATCATTCAGTTACAAAAGGAACATAGTAATAATGTGCTACACAGCATGAATGAACCTTGAAAACATTCTGCTTAGTTAAAAAGACCAAATACAGAAAACTACGAATTGTATGATTCCACTGATAACATTTGGAATAGGCAAATCAACACAGACTGAAATAAATTAGTGATAGCCAAGTGTTGGGAGAGAACATAATGGACAGTGCCTGTTAATGAATATAAGGTTCCATTGGGGGTGATGAAAATGTTCCAGATGTAGATAGTGTTGATGGTTACTCATCTCTGAATATACTAAAGACCACTGAATAGTATACTTAAAGGGGATGTGTTTTATAAGTGAGTATTTTATCTCAATAAAACTGCTATTAAAATAGAAAATAAAATTGAAAATAAAGTTGTTTATCTAGTTACTCATTTAAATTTTTAAGAGGTGCTAACCTACTTGACAACATAGGTATATGGAAGGCCACTTGAGTTTGGAAATTAATACATCTATGGAATTCTTATGCAATACAAGTCTAGGTCAAACTAAACTATGCTATATAACCAGGCCTGTGAGATGCAACTATCTTTAGGTCATCTTCCTACTGCTGACTGTCCTTGTTTTTTGTTTTGTTTTCACATAGCATTTTGCATTTGTACTTTTAACTACTTAGTTACATGAGTCTTTGCACTCTGGAAGGGTATAATATAAGGCAAAATACGAAGTTAATGTTAGAGCATTTTTTTATACTATGGGAAACCCTCTGGATAACTAAATATCTAGGTGACATTTCTGCAAAGAGGGGGAGGACCTTAGAGTGACATCCCAAGTTTTTATTTTGCTTTCAAAGTTTTATGATATAATGTCTTATATATCAGTATAAATAGAGTAATGAATTACATTATCTAGTTTTCAACTAAACTTATTGAAAAGTATCATAAAACTATCTCTGTGCAAAAACTTGAATAAAAAAAATAGTAACAATGATTGAAATCAAACAATGAGTAAATGTCAGCTGGACACTACTATCCCTAGAAAGAAGTTTGGTTAGCCAAGATTATAAACTATAAACAATGAGATTGCCATATAACATTAAAAATATAAAACCTACAACTTCTCTGCAGTATAATTGTGGTACCTTAACAAGATAGATTGGAAATTATTTTTCAAATAATAATTCTCAGATTATAGGAAATATATTTTAGAAATAGCTCCATTTTTATATGTCAGTATGCCCCAAGGAAATAAAAGATTGCACCATTTTAGTAAATCTAAAAGTGAACAATTGATAGACAGAGTATACCTAACTTTAAAAAATGTTTTAAGCAAGGAGATTTTGCCAGTTTGAAAATATTTTATATATAAAAATTTAACACTTTCTGATTAGTTTTAAAACATGACAGAATTGTACTGGCAAAATTTACATGCACTAGCCAACTTTCAACAATAATAAAAATCGGTAGTTGGTAAAATGATTAAGAAATAAGCATCATAAGTACTCACAGAGAACAATGTCTCTTTGCAGTTTAGCACATCTTTGAGAAAAGCATTGTTTTCATTTATGATAAGCTTAAAACTAGTCTAAAGTAATGAATTTAAACCTTGGACCTTCTAATCACCTTTGAATAAAGAGTTAGGAAAGGAAACAAAATCAATGATTTACCGTCATCATAAATAATCATAAGGATGGATTTTATCCTTGTTTTACAGAAAGAAATCTAAGCTTCAGAAACACTGAATAATTTTCCGAAGTTAACACAGAGATTGATCCAGCATTCAAACCTATGCTGCCTGACTCCCCAGCTAGACTTGCTGCACTTCCCTTAGGAATTATCATTCTTTTAAATAGAAAATATTTAACTCTATTAAGTTAGGTAGAGTTACTTTTCACTCAACCTGTAGCTTATTCTATAAGGGATATGTGAGTTCCTGTCTCATTGACTTTAAGTTTGGCCAGATGATATGCTTTGGCCAAAGAGAGGGACTTAGAACAGCATCACCCCATCATATTGGATGCTTTAATTATGATTGCGTGGCTCCCCCTGGCTCTCTTGTGCCCTTTCCCTCTACCACCAGTCTCATATAGCCTAGAGGGCAGTTGCTCTTTCAGTCTGGGTTTCAGATAAGAAACATAAATCCTGGTAGAGTCCAAGAGAAGCACAGCCAATGAGAAGCTCTCATATAATATGAGCAGGAAATAAAAGTTTGTTTCATAAACCAATGAGATAATTTGTTTCTCTTTCTTGTCTTTTTTTGTACTACTACAAAAGTTGAAAATGTATGTTCCATTTATTTCTAATCTTCATTAAATTCCTAGCAAATTCTTTCATGGATATCTTAAATAAATGAATATATAGTAAGATCTACTGTTTGTTATGCATAGACAGGATTGATTCTACTTTTACAGGTGAACAATATGATCTAGTGATTATACTTTGGTAGAGAGGAATTTGGAATGTAGATGATTAAATGTTTGTGTGCTGTGTGTTCAGTCGTGTCTGATTCTTTGTGACCCCTTTCCAGGCTCCTCTGTCCAAGCGATTTTCTAGGCAAGAATGCTGGAGTGGGTTTGCCATTTCCTTTTCCAGAGGATCTTCCCAACCTAGGGATAAAACCTGCATCTCCTATATTGCCAGACAGACTCTTTACCACTGAGCCACCTGGGAAGCCCTCCTTTAGGTCACTTTCTTGCAGTGTTGCTACCAGAAAAGCTACATTTGGTTTCGCATCCCCTTGCTTCTGTCGTTCCCCATTGTTGAATACTTAAAAACAACGTCTACTAATTGAGAAGGATTCATTTCAAATACACTATTTTCTATGATTTTTTAATCTCTGTGGCGCTTTGCCTGATGACGGTCATATTTATCATCCTTACATTCTCAGGGGCCTCAGGGTCTGTATCTGTGTAGCACCTATGGTTTAGATCACTGTAGGGAACAAGTGCCTTACATATTTCTATCTCTTTTAGTGTGTATAGTGAGATTTGTTGTAAAGAAATTTATCCTCCCCTGCAGCCCTCAGGAACTGAGTGAACAAGTATGCAAAGAAAGCTTTTTTGTGGATCAGCTGTGCTCAGAATGACAAAAACAGTAATGTTCAAACAATATTCAGGGGAAAAAAAAAAGTTTTCCATAAGGAATCTATTGTTGAAATTTACTTACTCATTGGTTGCCGTCATATCAGTAAAAGCTGATTATTCAGATCTCACTGGCCCACTAATAGAACTGTTTACCCAAAATGTAATTCTACTTGATATTGCCAATTGATATTAAATGCTGCTGTAAGAAAACTACAGTCTCATGAAACTCATTCTACCTGTGTCTCTTTTAAGAATAATTTGAAGATCTTGTTTATTATACAACAGAGAAATTTCTGTCTGCAATTTATACAAAGAATAATATACTTCTCATTAGAAAGCAGTTTGTTTTGGTTGTATTTTTGCAGTAAATTTGTCTAATTGGGTTTCTTTTGTTTTATGTATGAAGCTAAAAATCTTAAAGTAAATTTGGCATGGACTTTTTCTTAGCTGTATTTTCACCATACTTTTAGGTCATTGCATTTTTGTTCATTGTTTGTTTTTTATTTTACACTTATTTATTATGTTGTACTTTATATATTATTGTTAATCCTTTAGAACCTTTCTGGAACAAATTATAGCATCAATATAAAAATATATATTTTTTATAATTCTGAAATTAATCCATATACATCATAAGCTGCTTTCCCAAAACACAGAAGTGATAAAACAAGTGAAGTCGCTCAGTCGTGTCTGACTCTTTGCCACCCCATGGACTGTAGCCTACCAGGTTCCTCCGTCCATGGGATTTTTCAGGCAAGAATACTGGAGTGGGTTGCCATTTCCTTCTCCATGAGATCTTCCTGACCCAGGGATTGACCCCGGGTCTCCCACCTTGTAGGCAGACACTTTACCGTCTGAGCCACCATAAAGGTTTTTTCACCTGAAAGTGAAAGTGAAAGTCACTCAGTTGTGTCTGACTCTTTGTGACCCCATGGACTGTATAGTCCATGGATTCTCCAGGCCAGAACACTGGAGTGGGTAGCCTTTCCCTTCTCCAGGGGATCTTCCCAACCCAGGGATGGAACCCAGGTCTCCCGCATTGCAGGCGGATTCTTTACCAGCTGAGTCACAAGGGAAGCCTGATAAAACAATATATATTCAATTTTTTCAAGTAAAAATAGGTCTTTGTAAGCTGAAATAATATAACTGCATGAATTCTTGTTTTTAGCCAAAACTAAAAATTACTGAGTTCTTTCCATCCATACTCACTACCAGTGAGACCTGCTACAGGAATAAACCTTCCTTGACCCATGTTTCCTTTATCACCTGAATCTTAATAAGAGCATGCATCTCACACTTCCATGTGCATGTTAATAATCTTAGGGTCTTGTTAAGAGGCAGATTCTGATTCAGTAATTATGGAGAGGTCTGAGATTCTGCATTTCTTACACAATGATGTTGATACTGCTTGACTGCAAATCACACATGAAAATGATTAAACCCAGCTAAATGTTGGAGGAAATAAAAAAAATATACACAGCTGCTCTCAAATTTGAAAAAAATATATGTGAGACCCGTAACCACATTCGAGGTCTGATATTCCATAAAACAGTAAAAAACACTACATTTAACTGGCTGTTCATCTGAAACTATTCAATAAAGTGTATATTTATATTGTGTAGTTTATAGAACCAAAACAATATTTAGCACAGGAACCTAAAGAATAATAAGTGAGTAAACATTTTCATCTTGAGAAAAAAAGAACAAAAAAAGGAGTTGCTAGCATCAAAATCAGAATTTGAGTTAATAAATCTCAGCATATTATAAAAATAAGTTCTGGAATTTAAGTTGTGTAGTTAGCTAAACGAAGACATGATTGTTTATGCATTTTGTTTTGGTTTAAACAAATCTGTTGGCATTCTGCAAAGAGAAACAGAGACAAATGGCTTAAACAGACCTTCGCTCTGTGTTTCAGTACACTGCCATAAAACAAGTTAGATGAAATTAAGCATGCAGCAAGATGGAAAATTTTTGCTGGCGTTATCACAAGTGCTTACCATAAATATATTATAGTACATGCACAAAGACTGCACGGAAAACTAGTGCTATCAAACTGTGAATTGATTTCATCCATACTTTTCATACTGGCTGCTTTTGTTTGTTTATTTTGGTTTGCTTTGTTTTGTGTGATTATCATTCACAAATGAAATATGCAGAAAAACACACCATTAATTTTCTCCATTATTTGTGAAGCATTAATGAGGAATTATGTAAACACTGATATTTTTAATGAAGACAGCTTTCCTTTTAGTGAATTTATTGCAACTAGGGGGATAGAAGTATTTCATGTTATTAAAAATAAATCTGCAGAAAAAATATGCCTTTCTGACACTAGACTGATCTTTTTCGAGGATTTTCATTTTATTCATCTTTGGATTCTCAGAGCCTAGCATAACTGTTGTTGAGTAATTATATGCTAAATTGTTGCTTCTTCAAGCTATATCATATATAATAAGAAAAATCTTGTTAGGTCAAATTAATGCTATATTAAGCTCAGTTTTCTGATGTTTGGAATAGCCATCAAAACCTAATTTTATAGGCAGCTCTAACAGTGATAAAGGAGGTTATGACAAAAACACATTGCCATTTGATTTATTACAGAACCAAGAGTTATATGATCAATGAAAGATCAAAATCTTTATTCCTGTTTTTAATTTTATAAAACATATAAAACTACTCGGCTTATAAGAAATATGCTTACAGTGTTTTCATGGTGCTTGGCATTTCTATTCTGGCCTTTAATGCAATCACCATAAGGCTTATGGTCCAGGAATTTCAGACTTCTTTTGAAGTCATACACTCACAAATTTTCTCAATATTATCAACCAAATTTTCTCCTTTCTTAATGATGAACATAAGCCATATAGGCACGTAATCTGCATATGCTATACAACTGATTTGCAGAAATTTATTCAATGTCTGTTTGTGCCAATTACTGTACCAATGAATAAGACCTAAGTTTGCCTTCATCATGTTCATAGTCTAGTGGGTGCTGTTGGACTTTTCATTGTTTTCTGAACTTGTATTTACAGTATTGAGAAAAAGTCTCATCTCATGATTCACCTAATTTTTTTCTTTACTAAAATTTTATACTTCTTTGTATTAACACTTTTAACAATCCCACTAATTTTGTCATTTTAACTCACATTAGACTTGAATATTTTTAAAATACCTAAATATTAAGCACAAACTCAGCAGAAACACTGCAGTCTAGTGGATGAGCGGGTCTCTGCATGTAAAGATCCCTGAAGGATTCAAAACTAGACTTGAAGAAATGCAAAAACCTATGCTGTTCTTGAATAATAATGTACAAACAGATATTAAAATATTTTACAAGTATTTTAATCAAAATTAATTAATAGAGGAAATGGATAAGGATAGGAAATTCAAAAATAAAGTACATTTAAACATTTTGTATATGAAAAGGTGACAAATCAGTGGAAAATGAAGAATGTTTTGAGAAGAGATATTGCATAAGTGGATAATCATGTTACCCAATCCAAACTCCTACTGCTTACTGTACAATAGGCCAATAAATGGAGATAAAAGGTTTGGGGCTAAAGAATAGCAACTTTATCCTGAAAGCCAGCAAATTGAGAAAATGGCAGACTAGTGTCCCAAAGAATCATCTTGTCTGAGTTAGAGTTTAGGCTTCTATTATACTAAAAGGTGTGAATGATGCAAACCTCTTTGTGCCAGGCAGACCCTGGTAGCTGTTCATGAAGGTCTGGTCAAGGTGTTCCTGTAAACCTACAACCAGACAAATATTTTCTGTTCTGCAACTTTTTAATCTCTATCTAAATATAAAGTGTTACACCTCTAAAGGTCAAACCTAGGAGTCCTTGAGAAGTCCTTGAGAAAGGACTGTTAGGTATATTTCAGGCTACAGACAACATTCCTTTACAAAGATGCAGAGTCAGCAAGACTAAGCCCAGGCAACAGAGCACAAAGGTTCAAGCTTAAAGAAAAGCTCCAAAATGGAGTCAGGTTCGTTTGTCTCTGTTGCGAGCATATGGAAAAATTTTAATGTGATCTGGTCCAGATGCCACATACAAGAAAATAGATAATTTAGAAGTGGATTAATGATTTACAGATAAAACAAAAATTTATAAACATAAAAAATTCAGGCAATTTTTCTGTAAAATAGCTGTGGGAATATGTTCCTGAATAATGCTCAAATTCAGGAGCTGTGATACAAAGGAATAGCACACATAGCTACATGGAAATTTTAAACTTACAAATGAAAATACACTAAGGTAAGAATTAAAAAGTGAAATACTGAAAGAAAATTACAATACCAAAAATTTATGCTGAATATATTATATTTTTAAAAATTCTAAAAAATGATAGGAAAAAGACCATAATTCATAGAAAACAGACAGCATATAGAATCACTTTACAGAAACTATTATTTGTGATTAGGAGATATGTAAATTAATACCATATGAAATACGACATCTCACCCACGGCGACATTTGACTTTAGACAACATACTTTCTTGATAAGGTAATGGGAAGCAAGGCTATTTTACAGTATTGGGGATAATCAGTGTGTTTCAGTATGCTCAGTTGTGTCTGACTCTTTGTGGCCTCAGTGAGTATAGCCCGCAAGGCTCCTCTGCCCTTGTAATTTTCCAGGCAAGAATACTGGAATGGGTTGCAATTTCCTACTCCAGGGGATCTTCCGACCTAGGTATCCAAGCCCTGTCTCTTGCCTCTCCTGAATTGTCATGGGGATTCCTTACCACTGGCACCACGTGGGAAGCCCGTTGGGGATAAAACAAAATGTAATAACCCCCTGTTCTGTGCTTGCTTAGTCACTCAGTCATGTCTGACTCTTTGCAGCCCCATGGACTGTAGCCCACCAGGCTCCTCTGTCCATGGGGATTCTCCAGGCAAGAATACAGGAGTGGATTGCCATGCCCTCTTCCTAATTACCTCCTGCAGAGGTGGATTTGGCTCTAAATTACAAATTTAGAATGGTGTTTATCTTTTAACCCAGGAAGGGATTTCAAAGACATACTGTGAATATTCAAAATGGTATATGCTGAACGCTAATCTTTGCAGTATTATTTAAAATAGCAAAAGATTGGAAAGAACCTAGATGTTCATCAATAGTGAAACTTTTGTCATATGCACCATGGTACTGGTTTTAAAAAGGACAATCTATGGATAATACTTCAGGTTGAACTTTAGGATATAATGTTCCTCTAAAATGTAAATAGTCAATATCTTAATAAAACTTATAAAATGAAAATATATATGCATATTTGCTTATCAGTTCAAATAAGTTGATTGAAAATGAACAGCATTAATAAAAGTAGCTAATTAAGGGGATGGAGAGAATAGGGTGAAGAGGATATTTTGGAAACTAGACTCTCTAACTGTATTTTGTGTAATATTTATGTAATATTTGAGCAAAGAGAATTTTTAATACTTAAATTAAAATCTCTAACTACTACTTCTTCATCCAAAGAAACAAGACTCCTTAAGGAAATAGTAAGACCTGTACAATGTGAAACTGGAACTTTTAACTAGAAACCAAGGATGCTATTAAAGACTACTAGTGTTATGCCATAAGGAGACCAGTGCCAATCTAAAGAGACTTCCTCTGGCCAAAATGTTGCAATATGAAGAAAGAAAACCATATATGGAGGGTTTTTGCCTAAAAACAAAGTGTGATCTAGTTTTTAGTTAAATTTTCTTCTACCTAGTTTCTGTAAACTGATTTATCTAAAAACTACTTTGTAGTACTTTCCATAGAAATGGGGAGAAAATAAATTTACTTTCCCTTCTTTTTAAAACTAAGTGAAGGGATTTTTAAGACAAAATTAGGAGATATTGGCCAGCGTTGGATGAAGTTTATGGGACATATATACTGATTTCAGACTCTGCAACGATAAGTCTAAATATAAAGGACTATGACTGTCAGGACTCGAGGTAGAGGAAAGAAAGGAAGTGAAGGGAAGGGAAGGGAAAGGAAGGAGGGAGGGAAGGCAGGCAGGCACTGCTAGGAGTCCGCACTTCCCCAGTGGGCTATAGCCCTGCCTGTTGACCAGGAGCCAGATGTGGATCTGCCCAGAGTTACTAACAGGAATTCTATCCAGGAAGGTCATCTGGAAGTCAGAGAGATCTCAGTGAATGATAAACTGTCAAATTTCCTCAAGGAAGAGTATATTGAAAATTCATTAGCCAGTGAAAATATGAAAGAAATGTACTTGGAGCTTTCTATCAGGAGCTTTGTCAAGAATTCCCACACACAAAAATGCCCAGAGAAAAAAACTCAGCCACTGAAGATTTGGCACCTACAAGGCACCAACACTCAAATTGGAAGACCTTTCCTGCTCCTTTCCATCCACCTAAGAGGGACCAAGATCCTTGGCTGGGGTAGTGTTTCGGAGTTAGAGCATAGTAACCAGTTTATGAAGCCTCTGTCCCTTCTTGAAATCTTTGAACTTAGGTTAGGCTTCAGCTGTTGATGGTGAAAAGTTTACAGTTTTCATGTCTTTGGAGCATTAAAATTACACAGGACAACCCGATTCATCTCTTAACTTGAGGCTCTTTTTCTGACTGACTAGTGGCTGAAAAGCAATAGGTCCTGCTCAAGATTTCATCCAAATGTGGTAGACAAAGAGACTAGAAATCAGATGTATAAAAAGGAAAGGGGGAAAAAATAAAATTGTGTTGTGTTCATTGTCTATTTCACAGATCTCTTTAAAAAATTTTATAACAAATTACAAATGTATAAGTTTAAAAAGTTATCATTCCTATTTATCTAATATTTATTTATGTAATATCTAAAAGAACTAAAGAGAATGAGAACTATTTAGTTTTAATATTACTTTCATGAACTTAAGCAAAGCATCAAATATCCATTTAATTCTTAAGAATTCTTAATATGGAACATTCTATACACCTCTATTCTATGACACCGTGGGTGTGTCAGAGGGAGAAAGAGAGAGGGTGAGTTTGAAACCGCATGAGACTGCATTCATACCCTGAAGGAGAAGAAATGTGGAAGAATATAAAGCGCACCTGGACCTCAAATCTCATGGAGTTACATAGAATAAGCTTTCAGCTGCTCATCATCAAAATTCACAAAGGGTTGATGGTGGGTCTGATCTCATATATATGAATCTCTGCACTACTATTCCACAAAGACACAAAAAAGGGTCAACCAGAGAACTGCAGAGGAGCCACGCTGGCATTCAATGAATGCACTAACTGCTTTTTTACAGTGTTCTTCAATGTGTTACTTCTGTCATGCTGAGACCTGCATCAAAATGAAATGTCATACTTCACTACCCTTCCAGCCAGTGGTACAGTTTATTTTCTTGTCTTCTGATAGAGTTCACAAATTTAATAACTGCCTTTTATCCTGGTCTCTATACTCCCTTTCAGCTTCCTATTCAGTCTTCTCTCTCTGCAGGCTTGCAGGAAATGCCTCATTTTAGGTTTTCTATAAAGGACATAATAGACAAGAAAAGCTAAAGAGGAGAGGATATTATCTATCATTTAGAAACGGACAAGGGGCAATCAGACCATTTTAATGGAAAGAGAGTGGGGGGTGGGGACGTCTTGCTATTGTAGTATTTACCATGTTCTTTTGGGTGAGACAATTTTAGACTGGAATAAATTGAGTAGTTTGTATTGAAAAGCATATTACAATTCTTCTGATCTGCATCCCTTTTGAAAAAAAAATTATCCTTAATCAAAAAAATAATAAGGTTAGTTTTAGGGAAATATGGATAAAATAGGACTGATTTTTCAGCTAATTAACAAATACAGTGATGAATTTGAGCATTTCTGCTTTAATGCATGTGGATATAATTAATAGTGATTTTGCAGGTCTCCACATGTTTTCTAAATGACAATGACAATATCATTAATGAGGTGTATTATTGTACAGATTTTTTGGAAGTTAAGAAATAATAAAGTATAGTTCAGGCAATATTTCTAAAGACATATCATCTGCTGGTGGTACCAATAATCCTTCATTTAGAGTCTCATTAAGGTCTGAAAAGACAGTGCACCACATTTGAGTTGCCTTTAAACATTCAGTCAGGCACATTACCAGCAAATTGCAAGAGTGAGTTTGTAACCAGACATCTTTGTTCCTGTCCCATGCTCTATACCTTTCACCTCTTTGATTAAAAACACAGCATGTAAGAATGAATCTTTGTTAATCTCAGAGAAAATGGTTTCTAACATTGAATTATTTAAATTCTAATTGCAGTGCATTGCCTATAAATAATCAACCAGAACTTTTAACTAGATGATGATGGTTAATTCTCTTTTGAAATACCAAGTGGCTCTCAATGCTTCCACAGTTCCTTCTTGCATCCCAATAAGTGAACATCAAAGTGTGTACTTTAGAAGAAGCCTGAGATTGATAATTGCTAAAATTGTTTTTCTGCCATATTCTCTTCTTACTCCATGGCGTTAGAATGCAGGAACATAACGTTATCCTATGTGCTCATAAAAATTCCAATACCAGATACTTTGATATAATGTACTTTTGTTATAATCAGAATTTCATCAGAGTGCATTTCATGTCATTTTATTTTTCTCTTGAAATGCTAAAGACATAGCGGACTTTGAGAGGAAATTGTGAGCTATCTCATAGTTAAATCATTCTTTTAGTGAAAATTTTCAGAGTTGATAAAAATATATTTTTAAATTAGATTATTAAGAAACTGTTCTTAAATTTTGGTGTAACTACGGATCATCTGAGATGTCTGTTAAAAATAAATACTCCTAGCTGTACCTTCTAGAGATTTGGATAAAATACTTTAGCAAGAGGCCCCAGACTCTGCAAATTCAATTGTCACTCCTAATGTGATTCTGTTACACTTAACAAAAACACCTTTTGACAAATTTGCTTTTTCATTACAATGGCAACATTTTCAAATACCCTATTATCTTTAAATACAATCATATTTCCAATTCCTCTGAATTTGACTAGACAGTTTATTTCATTTTATCTTTTCTTTCTCTAGTGTTAAACTTCCCCATCTCTCCTTAAAATAACTTGTAAGTTATCATCTCTTTCTTTCATGCTTATATAACTCTGACACCCACCTGCTTGACTTTTCTTTGCCATTCTTTCCATGTCAGTACATTATTGTTATTTGTTAAAATAATTCAAACTTGTTTATCATCTGTTGAACTACAGTACTGTCAAAGTGATTATGTACAGATAAACACAGAAGCTTTCAAATGTTGTGACTATGACTCACAATAAGAATTACATCTACTTTTACTAATGAATAGTTCCCTCCCAAAAATCAGTAGACATACTATAATTTGTATTTCATAGAATGTGGGAGTTTTGCAGCACTTGAAAAGCCAACTCTTCTAATTCATGAATTTCTTCATACTATCTCTAATAGACATTGATTGTAGTTGGAACACTTACAGGTACAGGAGAAACAGTGATCAGGACAGAAAAATGAAACTTACCTAAAAGAGTTAGGAAAATAGAACAATACATGTCTGAAGAAAATAGCAATTATATGTTAAAAGTGGGGTTTGAAAAATAGAAATAACACATCTAGAAAAAAGTAATAGCATATAAATAGATAAAAGTAAGTAGATTTGGTGTCTAGATTATCTTTTCTGTCTTCTCCTATTGCAAATCCTTGCATCTATTACTCAGCTCACATTTTTTATCCTCCGCCAACCTTGGATTTTCATGTTTAAATATAAATCCTTGAAGTAAACTCAGGTGACAAATACACCGAACTACTCTTAGTTAAAACAGCATCTCTCATATAATGATGAGTGTATTTTAGCAGGTACCCAAGCTGGTAATAGAGTTTCCATTTCCATTTCTTTGAATTTAATAGCCTTGGTTGGTCTATACTTTCTTTTTTCTTTTCTAATTTGACTTTTGAGGCTTTTAAATTTGTGTCAGGAGAAATTTGTGTAAAGAGCTGGTGGAAATAGTTCCTTGTGATTTATTCTCCATATCTCTTGAGTTGTAAATGTTTTTCTGTCTTTCATCTGAAATTTCTGGGTTCATGTATTCTTTACCTGTCTTGTCTTTTCAAGATCTGGACTAAATGTCAACATTATGTAATTAATCCTGTGAATTCAAATGAAGAAATTTTCATATGGTAGAGATAATTGTTGACAATTACTTCAATGAATAAAACAAACAAACAAACAAAAAAAACCCAGAAAGTAAAAAGGCAAAATTAGAGGTACAGAATCAACTGATATAAAACCATTTGAAAGTATAATATCAATATTTACAAATAAATTAGGCATTTGCATTAGCTATTTCCTTCATGGAGCAAGTATAATCCTTTCTCAATTAGATTAAAACCAAACATTCTTATTAAAAAAATTGCTAAAAAACTTATGAAATTACCTAATGAATTGATTATCTTTACACTTCAATAATATTGTAATTTAATATATTTCTTGGCAGCAAAATGGTATTTTTAAAAGGTGAAGCCTCAGTGAGTAGTTTCAGAATCAAGCACAAAAATTTCTCAAGGGTTTATACGCTGACCTAATATAAAATGCATTTTCCAATAGGCAAAATGTTAACATGGATTACAAATAAGCCAGCAGTGGACATTAATGACATAAGAATATAATTTAACATTTTAATACATGTATTAACAACTGGGTCTTATCACAGTATACATTTCTAATCACTAAAATTCTTTGCAATATCAAGCCTTCAAGTCATCTTTTTCAGCATAACCAAAAAAAAACCCACACACATTTGCAATTCATACATTCACAGTTTTAGAATTTTCATTACTAAAGTTTCAGAAGGCTGAGTGATATTATAAATTTGTCAGATTAGTGAATATGCATATATGATTTGTGAATTATATTTTTATAACAACTCTTTCAAGTTTAACTACTTTTTTCCTGATGGGTTGAGTGGACTTTAAGCTCAAAGTATTTTGAATATAAGCAATATAAATTTATTCTCAATAGCTATGCATTCAGCATAATCATTCTCATGACCTCTTCTCACAAAGTTACAAATGTTTCCAGTGAAGAGTAAATAAATAAGCTAACAAGCCACTATGAAATAATTCTAAATTGAATTTTTAGTTACTCAGCTTGTTGCATACATGAGTTTTGATGATTTCAGTTGGAAAGTTTGCATTTATGATACATGATTTTACTTACAAAAAGTAAATATAGTAGACTTTTTAAAATTAACCACTTCTATTGTTTCATACAAAGAAAACAGTTTTGTTTCAGTTAATAGTTCCATTGGTGTGGATTTATCACATATTTACTACTCTGCTTTTCTCTGCAAAATGAATTGGACCCAGCATGGCATCCCAAGAGGGCAGTGTGAGTGTGTCTGCCACCATGCATAGGAGCAGTTTTATCAATGACATTGTTGCAAATTGCCAAGTAGACTGTCTTTTAGTTTGTTTTGCAATTGTTTTAACATTTTCAATATCAAACACATCCCTTGTTACAATTACCCTTGGTACATTCCTTATCTCCATTGCATAGTTGTTAAGATTAGATGGAACTTTTTGTACCTGGTTATTTTGATATTATCGTAGGCATTTCCCTTGTGATAAAAACACTAAGAAACCCTTGACATAAGAGCAATTTTAATATTTAGGATAGCATTATAACAAAATCTTAATACATGTTTTCAAAGGAAAAACTCAGTAGTGTCTTTATTTGTTTAGTTTGATTTTTAAGGATGGTAATGATTCAAAATAAAAGAGAGACAGACTCATAGATACAGAGAACTAGTAGTTGCCAGAAGGAATCTACAGGGACAGGAGAAATAGGTGAAGGAGATTAATAGGTACAAACTTCCAGCTATAAAAGAAGTAATGGGGACATAATGTACAGTGAAGGGCATATGATCGATATTTTAATAACTCTGTATGGTGATAGGTGATAACTAGACATAACCGTGGTGATCATTTCCTGATGTATAAAAAAAAAATCATTCTGTTGTATACCTAAAACAAAAAATGCATTCAAAAGATACCTGAAAAAAGAACTTGTTTGCCAAATCCATCCTAATAAAATTAGTTCTGACCTAAACTTTCCAAATACTTAGGTCTTAACTAGTACATGCGATGTCAACTTTGGCAATTAGGCCATAACTTTAGAGGAATAATTAGTTTATATTCAAATATAAAGACAAGTAGAAAGACAAGTAGATAATCACAAAATTTTAAAAATATATAAATTATAATAAAATATTTAAAGGATATAAATAAAATTCACCTATTTTAGATGCTTTTATTTTTATTGACTTTTGTACTGTTTACACCACACTTTAGATATGAACAGATTGTGTAAGTAAATAGTAAGTAAATAAAACCTACATTTAAAATAAGCATGTCTGTGTCTACAGATGACTGATGATCTTGAATGCCATTTCATATGCTTGTAGGCAATTTAGACATCCTTTTCAACTATTAATAAGTGCCTATTTAAGTCTTTTGTTCATTTTAAAAATTAGATTGTTGATGTTTTTATTGATTGATAGGATTTCCTTATATGAGTTCTAAGTATGAGTCCCTTTCCATATGTATATAGTATTTTCTTCCATTTATTGCTTTACATTCTCACTTTCTTAATAGTGTCTTTGAAGAACAGAAATTTCATTTTAATGAAATACAGTATATTAGTCACCTATGACTAAGATATTCAGTGTTTTTCTAGCCTGTTTAAAAAAAATCTTTACCTACCCCCAGCATTAGGAAAATATTTCATCTGTCTTCTAGATGCAATTATCTTACTCTTCAATTAATTTTAAAATTTATATGAATTTTCATGTGTATGTATGATATTAGAGTTAAAGTTATTTTTGTATGGAAAACTAATTGATCTGTTCAACTTATTGAAAATATCATCCTTTCCCTCTATACTGTAGGAATATCTTTATCCTAGTTCTGGTGACCATGTAGACACGGGTCTGTTTCTAGACCCTCTAATCTGTTGTATTGGTCTATTTACCTCTCCTTTCACCAATATCTCACTATTTAATTTGCTTTAAAATAAGTCTTGATACTTGGTGAGTATGTCCTCCAGGTTTGTTCTTCCTTAAATATGACTTTGATTACTTCTTGCCCTTTCATTGCCATATATTTTTTTAGAACCAGCTGGTCAAGTACCATTAAAAAGAAGTGGGGATTTTGATTGGAATTACATTGAATCTATACATAAATTTGTGTGAAATGTCACCTTAACAATATTGAGATTTCAAATTGATGAAGATAGTGCATTTCCCAATGGATTTATGTCTTTAATTGATAGAATCTTATACAAAAATTACTTTAATGGTTACTCTAGAATTTATAATTTACATTAGGGTCTCACTTCAATTGTAACTGCTACCACTTCTAGACACTGTAAAAACCTTGACATAGTTTAAAAATCTGTTTTCCCACTTTTCCCTTTTGCACTAGTATTGTGATAAAATGGATTTCTTATATATATTTGAAATCTCAGAAATAGCATTGCCCAACTTTTATTTAATTCTTATTTTCTGCCATGGTCAAAGGACTAATATAGATATATATGCATTTTTCTGGTTTCAAGCTCTAGCTTTCACAAAAGACTAGATCAGAAGTACAATTCAGCCAAATTCCTTGCCCTTTATAATAAGGATTGCCTTTTCTTCATTGTCTAATAACCTGTTCTTTGTTTTGATCTGGGAGAACATCAGAGTGGCCTTTACTGTTCTTATTTCTGTACATTCTGTACATGATTATGTAGTCTCTCTAAGAAGATGGGCGCTTTATCTAAAGCTTCCTTATTTTTCTTCATGAACCCTCAGGAGAATCACCTTTGAAAGTCCCTTCATAAAAATAAAAAAAATTTTTTAAATTAAAAAATAAAAAAATAAAATGAAAAAAAAAGAGGAAAGTCCCTTCATAATAATCACCACTCCTAGCAGGAATTCTAGCCACTACTCATTACTCAGCTCCAAAGCCACTTCCATATTTATAAAGTGTTTTTTTATAGAAGTAATTTTTCTAAATTTTCTAAATTGTTAAATTTTCTAAATTTTTCTAAATTAATTTTAAATTAATTTTTAATTATTTTTTCTATTTAATTTATAAATAATAAGTATTTATTAATAAGAATTAATTTATTAATAAGAAATAATTTAATTATTTTTAAATTAATTTTTCTAAATTAATTTCTAAATTTTCTAAATTTTTCTAAATTTTCTAAATTTTCCAAATTTTCATTTCTAATGTATGTCTTAATGTGTATGAGCTAGTATAACAAATTACCATAGACTGGTGGCTTCAACCACAAACATTTATTTCTCACAGTTCTGGAGCCTGGACAATCAAGATCACAGATGTGTTCTTGATGAGTTCCCTCTTCCAGGTAGACTGAGGGTCATTCTCTTGCTGTATCCTTATGTGATAGAAAAAGAACTAGCTAATGTTTTCTTATAAGATCATCCATCCTATTCATGAGAGTTCCATCCTTATGACCTAATTACTTCTTAAATATCTCATCCCCAAATCCCATCACACTGAGATTAGGGTCTCAACATTATGAATTTGAGGGGAACACAAACATTTAAATAAAAGAATGTAGTTTATCTGTGGGTACATAATGCATGTGGTATTCATTAGGGCTGACCATAAATATTCTGGTTATCCTTTCTCTGAAACCATAAAGTTTGCATGTTTCTGCTGTATTTGTATGTGTTGTCAGTGAAACAGTGTCAATCTAAGCATTCTTTTATAAATTAATATAGGAATTGAGATTTGTTATGAATATGAAGGAGATGGGAAAGCTAAGTACAGAAAAGTCCTTGTAAAAGGGAAAGAAGCCACCTTCATATGGTTAGGGAAGCAGAGTTGAATGCCTGCATGACATATTGAAGATGGTATTTGTCAAAAGCTAGTTGGAAATTATTTCCTTTTTAAAGGAATTTCTAGAAAATTTCCCTCTACTTATCTCAGCTGGCAGCAGTATAGTGGTTCTCAATTCTCACCAAGAAGCAACTATGAACCTCACATCTGTGCTTGTAACCACTTCCAGGGAATAGTGACCTCTGCTTTTCTCCTGCTTTCTAAAAGAGGAGCCTCAGGAAAATGTGATAGTTTTCATCTTCTCCACTGTTGGATAGAGGATCTTTTGAAAAGATATGGTGTTTATACTGAATTCCTAATGAATAATTCATACATTCCACCAATCTGAAGTTAGATGTAGGTATGTGATTTGTTTTGGTCAACAAAATATAAAAAGTGTGGTGTCACTTCTGGGTAACTTACTACTCTAAGAGTCTAAGAGTAAATAAGGTACCCCAGACTCATTTTCCCTGCCAAGAGATGATGAAAGCGTGTGTCAAGATGGACTACCTTTAGCCTGGATATCTGAGTGATTGTAGTGAACAAAGCTGCCCTGAAAACCCACCTTGGACATGTTGTATGAGAAAAAAATTAAATTTTGCCACATTAAGCCACTGACATTTTGTTAAGAAACCTGCTTATTCTAACATACATAACAACAATAAAAATTTCAGCACGTATGTGTACCCCCCTCAAACACACATACAATCTCTGTGGTTTAAAGCAAGAAGGGATTGTTTAATGCTGTTTCACATGTTAATCTCAGGCTTGTGAGGGGGTCTCTTTTACATCATCCACACTCCAGTACCCAGGCTGAGAAACAGGTATCCTACTTAATGTTACCAGCCACAGAAAACAGAGAGAAAAAAATTATTCTCATTTTTTTTTCTTTTTTTTTCCTAGATATGACACAGGAAATTTTGGCTAAATTTTATTGGAAAAAGCAAATCACACAAATGAACTTAACTTCCAGAATGCAAAAATTATAATTCTATCATAAACCTGGAAGAAAAGATGAAGTAGAATATTTATTAATGTTCCCAATGATTGCCATGAAACTTGAAGAGATAATGAATGACAATTATAGGTCTGAAAGGATTCCCACAAGCTAGAAGGGTAAGCTGGACTACAGGATATAAGATTCTAGAGGGATACTAATAAAGTTCTATATTTAGTTCCCTCCAAATTTGAGCTACTAGGGAAGCCAAAATCAACTCTTCAAGTTCTCAACAAACTATAAAAGTAATTAACTTTTGCAAATATACAAGATAATTTTAGTTTAAGATAAACTAATTAAAAACCAACATATTGGTGCTACTTGAAAAAAAGATTTAATACCTAGAAAAACATTATTTTTAAAGAAGAAAATGTGTCTCTTATTCTTATATATTTCTGAGGCATTCCTACCTTTTCTGAGAACCGCCTTGTAAGGGGTATAAAATACCTCAGGCTGCAATTGAGCAAAAGGTATTCCAACATTTTTAGAATACTGAGGAGATGAATTATTGAGAAAACTGGAAATGATTATTCTCTAGAATAAAGATCTCATAACTTAATAATAGTTATTTGAAGATACTTGGGAAAGAATTATGCTTACTCTTTATTCAAAGTAAAGAAAGAAATGTATAGAATGAGAGGGATTTTAGTCTAGTATAAAAATTTTAAGAAATCTTTTAAAGCAAGAACGTAAAAAGTAACAGTAGCAATCACAACCAAAAATGAATACAGTGAACCAAGTAGACCCTGGTAGAAAAATCCCATCTATAAGTAATGAACAAAGAGAGCTCTCAGTATCAAGTAGTGCCATATTGATACTGTTGAAAAGTGAATGTGTTAGTTGCTTCCTCCTGCCAGATTCTGTGTGACCCCATGGACTGTAACCTGCTGGGCTCCTCAGTCCATGGGACTTCCCAGGCAAGAATACTGGAGTCAGTTGCCATTCCCTTCTCCAGAGGATCTTCCGAACCCAGGGATCGAACCCAGGTCTCCCACATTACAGGGAGATTCTTTACCATCTGAGCCACCAGGGAAGCCCCAATGATGTCATTAAAATATTCTTATTCTATAAGAGATTTAGTTTCCTCCAACTGTGGTGTTGGAGAAGACTCTTGAGAGTCCCTTGGACTGCAAGGAGATCAAACCAGTCACTCCTAAAGGAAATCAATCCTGAATATTCATTGGAAGAACTGATGCTGAAGCTGAAGCTCCAATCCTATGGCCACCTTATGTGAAGTGCTGACTCATTAGAAAAGCCCCTGATGCTGGCAAGGATTGAAGGCAGGAGGAGAAAGGGACTATAGAGGATGAGATGATTGGATGGCATCACCGATTCAATGGACTTGCAGTTGAGCAAGCTCCAGGAGATGGTGAAAGACAGGGAGGCCTGGTGTGCTGCAGTTTATGGGGTCACAAAGAGTCAGACATGACTGAATGACTGAACAACAACAACAAATAAGACATTTGGTATATCTGAGATAGAGGTTATTTCCCATAATGCATTTAAAAAAGCAGAGTATAGGTCAGGCAGAACAAACAGCAAGAGAAAAGAGAGAGAATTTTGAATTTCTTTCTAGATATTTCAAAAGAACAGCATGTATACTATCTATGGTGAAATAGATTGTCATGCTAAGTATTTCATATACAACTATATATCATTTGGATGATTATGAATATGAGAAGCATGATTCTCATATTTTTAAATCACTAGAATTAGGCTAAAACAAAAATAAATTCTATTTCAGGCAAGTAAAGATAAAAAACTGGCAATGGTTAATGTTAAACTTGGTACATGTGAAAATTAGACGTCAATTTTTATTTGAAATGTACCCATATGTTTTAAAATTGACAAAATGATTTTCTCAAATATGATTTAATGCATTATACTTATTACTCCTTAAAATATAGAATATCTATGAAACAATCATGTATTTGGCATAAAATACATTTTAAACAATGAAAAGTTTCCAAATATTACAGACACAGTGTTGTGTTATGAGAAAAAATTATATGCTTCATAAAAAAAACTGAATTTCAATATAGTTATACTTTCATGGATGTGTTCTCATAATCACAGAATGTATTTAATTTTATACTTAATTCTTTACACAAGTACATGATGGTTTCTGGACATACATCATTGAAGAGTTCCATAAAAAGGGACTGTACCTTTGCTACAGAAAATGTTACTACACTATAGTCAAGGTTAAGAATAAATTTGTTTACAGGGTTATAAAAAGATTATGTAATCAGTCTTAAACAGCCTAATACCTAGGCAGAAAAATAAACTGTGTCCATCTAGTTTATGTAATATTGACAAAAATTCATTTCTATTGAGCAGTATTATAGACATAATACTCAATGCAAAATAATTGCTGAGACTGATATAGTGGATCTGAAGAGTGTATTAATGGTAAGAGTGTTGTGGTTAGTCTATTCAAGCTGCTATAAGAGAATACTACAGACTGGTTAATTTATAAACAACAGAAATTTGTGGCTCACAGTTAGAAAGGCTAGGAAGTCAAAGGTCAAGTGGTCACCATGGTCACCTTCTGGTGAGGACCCCCTAGTGGGTTCATAGCTGGTGTCTTTCCTCTATGTCCCCACATGCTGGAAGAGGTGAGAGATTTCTCTGAACCTTCTTTTATAAGAGCACTAATTCCTTTGATGAAGACTCACCTTAATAGTTGAAGCATCTCTCAAAGGCCCCATCTCCTAATCCCATCATTTTTGGAGGTTTAGATTTCAATATGAATTCTGTATGGACACATTCAGACCATAGCATATATTTTTTAAGATATCAGAGCCTAAAACTCTAGTATTTTTTAATTCTAGAATGCCCTTCTATTTTCTACTAGAGAAATAATGAAAATGTAGGCATTTTACCACTGAAGGAAACAGACCAAATAAAAAATTACTGATTTGATATTATATCTATTATCAATATAAGTTCTAAATGTAAAATATGAAGGTGAAAAATATTTGAATATATGCTCATCATTTGGGCTTCCCTGGTGGCTCAGCTGGTAAAGAATCTGCCTGCAGTGTGGGAGACCTGGGTTCGATCTCTGGGTTCAGAAGATCCCCTGGAGAAGGGAATGTCTACCCACTCTAGTATTCTGGCCTGGAGAATTCCATGGATTGTATAGTGCATGGGGTCACAGAGAGTCAGACATGACTGAGTGACTTTCACTTTCACTTTTCTTCATCATTTAACCTAAAGGAAACTGTTAATGAAATATCTTCAAAGAAATGAATTGTTTATAATTTAAAATAAATGAAATTCAAGAAGCCAATACTTAACACCATCCTAACATATGTATAACATTATAACCATATGCTCAAAATTTCTCAGCTACAAGAATTTACAAATGATATGACAATAAAATTTAAATTGGGTCTGTGATAACTGGGATAATTATATTCTATAACCTGAAAACTGAATCTGTTTAGTAAATCAGCTTTAGGCCTTCTATGCCACGTTTGCTGTATGTTGTCCATTTATTAATTTGAAATCATTAAAAAAAAACAAAAGAAAGAGTTGTATATCATATTCAATGAAGAACTGAAAGATTTTGATTGTTATCACATGAAAATTCTTCACAATGATTTTTTTTTTCTAATTTTCTACCTTTGTAGCTGCTGCTCCATTGCTAAATGTAGACTGAAATCATTAGATGCTTTTACAAAATCAGCATATAATATATACTTTGAAATGAAAACCTTTCATTTCTCCATTGTAATAAAGAACTTAAAAGTCCCAATTTGATTAATTAATCATAAATTCAGTGTTGTTTAATTTTTAGTGAAATTAAAAAGTGAAATTTCTTTCCACCCCAAAGGATTCTACCATGTAAGTGGAGAATCAGGACTTATGATAGAAATTCAACTGCTGTTTCATCCAAAATATTTAAATTGCATGATTCCTAAATTCCACAAGACTTCCTTGTTTTGTACAATGAACAAGAGCAAAAAAATAAATAAAGTTTAGGAACTTTCTGAAAGTCATTCAGAATTAATGACCATGTCAAGAACAAGACCCAGGTGGGAGGCAGAATGTGGTAGACAATGTTATTGATTTCATGGAGAATTTCTGAAATGACAAATTTCATTTCCTATGACTCACCCTTAAATTCACTGAGTCTCAATTGCCTCCTACATAACCCTCCTGTTATGGTCTGAATTGTGTCTCTTCCAAAATTTATGTGTTAAAATCTTAACTCCCAGTACTTAATTATCTCTTAAAAGCAAGATAAAATTAGGTCTTTAAAACAGTACTTTTAAAAAGATAATTAAAGGAAAATTAGTTGGGCCATAATCCAGTATGATTGGTGTCCTTATAAGAAAAGGAGGTGAGGATAGGGACACACAGAAAAAGTCCATGTGAAGATACAGGAAGAAGACAGTCATCTACAAGCAAGGAGGAAGGCCCTTAGAAGAAACCAACCCTGTCAACAGATTAACCTTGGACTTCTAGTTTCCAAAACTGTGAGGAAGTAAAATTTTGGTATTTAAGCCACCCGGTCTGTGGCACTTTATTGTGGCAGCCTTGCAAATTAATATACCTCATAAAGCATGAAATTGACATGAAAGTTAAATAGGATTATATACGTAAGCCACTTGGCATATAAAAAATGATCCATCTGTTTAGGTACTTTTCCCTCCCTAATACTCCCACTCCTTCAGGAAAAAAAAAAAAAAATACTAAGATGAAGAATGCTCAACAAATCTGAAAAACTCGATAAGCAGAAATTTTATAGGTAATGATGTTCAATTTTGTCAAAACTACACAAAAGTAAAATAGAACAAGTACCAAAGAGATGATTTATCATTTCAGAACCAACTGGTAACATTTGTAAAAGAAGCTGAAATGACATTTCTGAGTTGATCGGAAAATTGCCGAGGTAAATTTGGTATGGTACTTTTAGATGTGGATTCAAAGACTCACCTAAGAGTTAAATAAGGATCCCCAGAGCTCCTTCTTATTATCTTCTATAATTACTGGTTAAAAAGAAACATTTCATCATTTATCAGAATATCATATCTAAACATTGTTCAGCATCCCCAACACTTATAAACTGAAAAACAAGTAGAAAGTCATCTAATCTTAACTTTTTCTGATCTGATAAAAAGTTTAAAACATCATTTTTCATTTGTCCAATCAATCTACTCATTGACTAATTATTATTGACTAGAGATAATTACCTTGAAAAAAATCCTTTATTTCTTTTATGCTTATTCTAGACCCTCTAGGGAGCCTTTTGTTATTAACCAGGCAAACACCTGGAGACATTGCGTCAAAATAGATTTATTTAAAATAAACAGATACCATTAATCTGACCATTAATCTGGCCAGGCGGACATTTCTGCTGAAGTGTACAGCTGCACACTGCTGAGCCATCATGCTGAAATGCAGAATAGAGCTCTGACATTTGAGTTTAGGAAAGTTTATCCCCCCAGGTATCCAGGAGATGAAAAGGTAAATCTGACATTAAGGAATACTTGCCTTTGTTACCCATCAGCAGCTTCAAAAATATAACGCTATGTCTAGTGGGACCATGAAACATGCCAAGGAAGGGTGTCCTTTATTTATAACATGACTTTTCCTGTGAAAACACAGAGGAAAGTGAACTAAACAATAACAGTTTTCTAAAAATACATATTTTGCCTTATTTTTTCAAAAATAATAATTCTTTAGCATATGTTGTAAAACACAAAGATAGTATTAAGGCAGCTATGCTAGTCTCTGGAAAGAAAAAATCAATAAACCTAAACAAACAAAAAAATAAGATCAAACACATTATGCGTCAGTACAGTTCAGTTCAGTTCAGATGCTGTCATGTCCAACTTTTTGCGACCCCATGGACTGCAACACAACAGGCCTCCCTGTCCGTTGCCAACTCCCGGAATTTACTCAAACTCATGTCCATTGAGTCGGTGATGCCACCCAACCATCTCATCCTCTGTCATCCCCAAATCCTCCTGCCTTCAATCTTTCCCAGAATCAGGGTCTTTTCAAATGAGTCAGTTCTTCACATCAGGTTAACAAACTATTGCAGCTCAGCTTCAACATCAGTCCTTCCAATGAATATTCAGGACTGATTTCCTTTAGCATGGACTGGTTTGATCTCCTTGCAGTCCAAGGGACTCTCAAGAGTCTTCTCCAACAGCACAGTTCAAAAGCATCATTTCTTTGGCGTTCAGCTTTCTTTGTAGTCCAACTCTCAAATCCATATATGACGATTGGAAAAACCATAGCCTTGACTAGACAGACCTTTGCTGGTAAAGTAATGTCTGTGCTTTTTAATATGCTGTCTAGGTTGGTCATAACTTTTCTTCCAAGGAGCAAGTGTCTTTTAATTTTATGCTTCAGTCACCATCTGCAGTGGTTTTGGAGCCCCCCAAAATAAAGTCTGTCACTGTTTCCACTGTTTACCCATCTTTTTTCCATGAAGTGATGGGACAAGATGCCATGATCTCAGTTTTCTGAAGGTTGAGTTTTAAGCCAACTTTTTCACTCTCCTCTTTCACTTTCATCAAGAGGCTTTTTAGTTCTTCTTCACTTTCTGCCATAAGGGTGGTGTCATCTGCATATCTGAGGTTATTGATATTTCTCCTGGAAATCTGGATTCCAGCTTATGCTTCCTCCTGCCCAGTGTTTCTCATGATGTACTCTGCATATAAGTTAAATAAGCAAGGTGACAATATACAGCCTTGATGTACTCCTTTTCCTATTTGGAACCAGTATGTTTTCCCATGTCGAGTTCTAACTATTGCTTCCTGACCTGCATACAGATTTCTCAAGAGGCAGGTCAGGTGTTCTGGTATTTCCATCTCTTGAAGAATTTTCCACAGTTTGTTGTGGTCCACACAGTCAAAGACTTTGGCATAGTCAATAAATCAGAAGTAGATATTTTTCTGGAACTTTCTTGCTTTTTCGATGATCCAGCGGATGTTGGCAATTTGATCTTGGTTCCTCTGCCTTTTCTAAATCCAGCTTGAACATTTGGAAGTTCATGGTTCACATACTGTTGAAACCTGGCTTGGAGAATTTTGAGCATCACTTTACTAGCACATGAGATGAGTGCAATTGTACGGTAGTTTGAACATTCTTTGGCATTGCATTTCTTTGGGACTGGAATGAAAACTGACCTTATCCATTCCTGTGGCCACTGCTGAGTTTTCCAAATTTGCTGGCATATTGAGTGCAGCACTTTCACAGCATCATCTTTTAGGAGTTGAAATAGCTCAACTGGAATTCCATCACCTCTGCTAGCTTTGTTCGTAGTGGTGCTTCTTAAGGCCCACTTGACTTCACATTCCAGGATGTCTGGCTCTAGGTTGGTGCTCACTCCATCATGATTATCTGGGTCATGAAGATCTTTTTTGTATAGTTCTTCTGTGTATCCTTGCTACCTCTTCTTAATATCTTCTGCTTCTGTTAGATTCATACCATTTCTGTTCTTTATTGTGTCCCTCTTTGCGTGAAATGTTCTTTTGGTATCTCTAATTTTCTTGAAGAGATCTCTAGACTTTCTCATTCTGTTGTTTTGCATAATATGATGCTAATTTTAAGCTAGATCCATTACTGTCTACTGTTTATTGCATGATCAGATGGGACCCTTGGGGAGGCTAAGGTATTGAGAACTGCTTCCCTGATAGCTCAGACAGTAAAGAATCTGACTACAGAGCAGGAAATACGGGTTTGATTCATGTCTCGGGAAAATCCCCTGGAAAGGGAAATGGCAACCCACTTCAGTATTCTTGCCTGGGAAATCTCATGGATAGAGGAGCCTGGTGGGCTACAGTCCATGGGGTTGCAAAGAGTAGGGTTCGACTGAGCAACAAAGCATGAACAAGCTAAATGAATGAACACCAGTTTATCTGCCCAAGAGTCATCTAGGTCTCTGGGACAGAAGCCAATAGTAGTGCTCCATCACAACTTCAGGCAATATATTTTTAACTCCAGGGATTCAGCACTATCTAGAGAGACTAACCTCTTTTGGCTCTTGTCAGTGCAACTGCAAAGAGGAGTTCAGTGACATTCAAGAAAGCTAACTAAGAAGAAACTTGTGTTTCTGCTTCTCAAACCTCATGTGGCTTTTGAATGCCAAAGGGAGAAAGTGGCAATACCTTGGTTTGCTTGTTTTATCTTGCCATTAATGCATATTAAATCATTTTGTTTAAAGTTATAGTAGCTTAAAACAAAGAGAATAAAATGCTGAAAAAAATTTATTAGAATAAAATGCTGACACAATTACAATATAGAATCAGAATAGGTTATCTGACAACTCACTTGGTGAAATGTCTAACAGAACACTTTCTATTATGATTTTGTAGTCTTATACAATGTAGGGTATACACAATAAGATAGAGGTAATTGATAAATGAAAATACCAGTTCTTGAGGTTTTGTCATGTACAAGGCACTGTGTCCAATACCTTAAGAGTATTTTTTTTTTTTTTTGGTCAAAATTTCATAGATGAGAAAACTGAGTCTTAATGAGGTGGATAATTTATCTGAGGGCATTAGGTGATAGGACCTAGATTTCAGGACCTGAATTGAAAGCTAGGTTTGTCAGACTTCAGAGATAATGTTCTTAATCTAGATAGTTTCAGTGTAAATCTCTAGAAAAGAAATAAAAAAATGAAAATTAATCAACATATTATGGACAAATTGGAAGTTTATTCTTACTTAGGGAAATACTTAGTATTCTTCAGTGTCCTCTTTTCAGTTGTATTATTGGGTAATAAAAAGGCCAAGAAGGTTAGTCTCGCTAAATACTCCTGTAGGGCTTCCCTGGTGGCCCAGTGGTAAAGAATCTGCCTGCCAATGCTAAATGGGTTCATTCCCTGGACCAAGAAGATCCCCCATGCCATGAAGCAACTAAACCCATGTGCCACAACTATTGAGCCTGTGCAATAGAGCCTGGGAACAACAACTGCTGAGTCTGTGTGTTGAAACAACTGAAGCCGGTGTGCCCTAGAGCCTGTGCTCCACAAGAGAAGCCACTGCAGAGAGAAGCCTGCTCACCGCAGCTACAGAAAAGCCCATGCAGCAGCCAAGACCCAGCACAGCCAATAAAGAAAGAGAGTCCCGTACATGCACCGTGATTCTTACTTGAAACACATAACACATCCATACACATATGTGTATATGTAAATGAAGGAAAGGGATGGAGATTAGTCAGGTTAGTCAGGGTTCTCCAGAGAATCAGAATCAATAGGACTTCATATCTCTCTATTAATATCTATCTGTCTGTCTATATGGAACTGCCTCATGCATTTGTGGAAGCTGACAATCCCCAGGATCTATAGTCCTTAAGCTAGAGATCTAGAAGAGACAGTCCAAAGGCCAGTAAGTTTGAGATCAAGGAAAAACCCATGTTTCAGTTTGAAAGGAGGGGAAAAACCTATGGAACAGGTAGAAGGCAGTCAGGCAGGAGGTATTCCCTCTTATTCAGCAGGAATCAGCCTTTTGTTTTATTCAGGCCTTCAGTTGATAGGATGAGGCCCACCCATATTAGTGAGAGCAATCTGCTGTATTCAGTTATTTACTCAGGAGTCATTTTACTCATCTAAGTGCCAAGTGCATTCAAAAACGCCTACACAGAAACATCCAGAATAATGTTTGACCAAATTGCTGAACCGCCAGTTGTGGTGACACAAAAATTTAATCCTTGCAGATGGATGGATGGATAGATAGATACAGATGGGCAGGTAGGGAGGAAGGGGGAGAGAGAGAGGGAGAGGGGAGGAAGATATGTAAACTCAAAGTTGGTTTAAACATTCAGAGAAAATTAAGATGTAGGAAATAAACTGTGGTGAGATTAACAGTGCTAATTTCTTAGAAATATTATTAAAAGTTAGTATAATAAAAACATTCCAATCTAGTTTCATTTTTAAGTCTCTAATTTTCACTCTTTTAATATTTTTATTGTATTTAATGGAGGATTATCTGGCATCACAGATATTTTTCTTTAATCACAGAATTTTTGTGTTGTTAAGTAGACATCGTTAGGGCCAGTTCTATTGGAAAGATGAAAGGTCTCGTGCACTGAAATTTCATTCCCTTTGACATTAAATCCATTGATTTTTCTTAAAAGATGTTTATACACATCAATTTTACAGCTTTCTAGAGGAAAGTGTATAATTAAGTATTGACAGTCTGAAAAGCATGTATTAAAATAGAAGGTTTATAATTTTTTAAATGGTCAAAATGAAACAATTTAAAATATTTCTTACTATTTATGATGATATTCATTTACTCCTATGTTCTGCTTCAAAGCAGATAATGATTAATTCATGGGAAAAATCCATAGAGGATTTCTTGCAATTATAATTAAACATTTTCTATCTTTATCAGATTCTTAGAAAAAAAAATAGATGATTGATTTTGAACCCAGGGAATTGCCTTATGTGTCAAACATCAAGACACATTTCTTTATTGAGAAAGACACTATCCAATATATATTGGAATACAAGATCATGGATATCCTATTATACTTTTATGAGAAAATTTTTCCTCCTTGGTCATTCTCCATGAATTTTAGTCTTACATTTTTTATATATGCAAGACTTAATTATTTGATATAAGAATAAGAGGAGCCAATTTACCTGCCAGTGAAAAAGCATTTATTACTTCCATCTTTGTCTTGCTCATCCACCTCACAGAACAGAGAATTTGATGTAAGTATTTATCACTTAATTCCACAGAATCAAAATTTAATTAATAGTTCCTCCCTTCCCCTTTTCTCCATATGATTCCCCAGGAGCTTCGGCTATGAAATGGACTCTTCTGACATCAATTCCAAGAGAAATAGGAAGAAATTGTGCACTACTAATAAGATTTATTTCTTGATAATATAATTAATCTTATTAATATTAATAAAATGTATATAAATACTGTGCACTTTAGTGGAGAAGAGACAATGGAGGCAAATTATCTGGATTTGAATCCTCTTTCTGTCAGTTGCTAGTTGTGTGACCATTCTGTGTCTCCATTTGGTCATAATTAAAATATGAGTTAAAAATAGTACTTGTATTAATTATGATATTAATGAAAGGCTTAAATGAGTGTGTAGAGGTAGATGCTTAGTAGAGTGCTTGACCCATGGAAAGTACTCTTTCAGTGTCTGATAGTATATTTATGAGCTTGAACAATGCATTTACTATTATATAATATTTGTGTATATGACAAGTAGGTTTCTATTAAGGACAGGTTTTGTTAAAGTATTCCTGCTTTTAGAATTCGGAAAGACATTTTCATGCTTTATCCCACTTACAAAATAAAGAAGGAACTATTACCCCTAAGCAGTTAAAATTATTGGATCACAGTTATTTGATTTAACCCATTATTTAACTCTGATTACATAGATAAAAATAAAATTATATTTCCTCTGATTACAAGGTTAGTTACAAAGAGATAATAATTTTATTGATATTTTGGGACATGGAAACAATGAAACTTAGCTAAGTTTCATTTGGTATAGAGGGCATCTTTGTACCTTTTTTTCTGTGTTGTTTTATGTTAAAATATGTATATAACAGACAGAAAATTGAAAGATTTTGGGTGGATAATTAATACAAAAATTAGTAAATTTTAGTTTGAGCATTCAGCAAATTTTTATGTACTCCTAAAATGCTAAGACATTTTGCAAAAGCCATTTCAGCATAATATTTTCACACATAATTATTGGTGGGTGGGTGAAACTATGCCTTTTTGTACCCTGTTATGTGTGTTAGTTTAGATATTAAATTATTGGTTATAACACCCTTAATTCTTTGCTGCCTGAGCCACCAGTGTTACCCAAATGGGACTTTTCTCTTTTGCATAAATTTGATGAACTGCTGAGGAATCTTAAAACGTTTAGATTAAACGAACTAAACTAGTTCTTCCCGTTAATCATGGAAACTCTAAAAACAAGTTTCTAATATCCTGAAAAGTAAAAGTTCCTGTTCTTTTTTAAAATTGCTGATTGTTTGGGCTGAATTTTGAACTCATCTTTGTTCCATAGGCATTTGATTATAACTCTTTTATACCCAGTGAGTCACATGTAAACTAACTTAACTAAAATAATATGCTAATTTTGATTTCTGAAAGTTACTAAACTTACATCTCTCTTATAATTTTAAAATACAAAGACTCATTAAGAATAATCTACAATGAGCAAACAAATCTGTTATTAATAAGCTTATGCCAAAAAATGCTGAAAATCTACCACTAAACATTGAAAGTCCCATTGAATTTCAGATTGCAAATAATAGAAATTACATCTGAAGTTATGCTTGGACCATTGTAAGTAAGATACATAACCCATAATCTCACCTGGGAAAATTCACATTTATCTGGTTATCAGATGGAGTTTCTTATCAATAGAGTAAATGGAAATGATACTTGACACCTCAAAACTAAACATGAAGCTCAAAGGCAATATTTCAAAATTTTCTTCTACTTTTACTAGGAAATACAGCACTATTGTGAAAAAAGAAGTTAAAGTGGTAGTCGCTTCGCTTGGTGGTGTCCAGTTCTTTGTGACCCCATTGCTCCTCTATCCATGGAACTATCCAGGCAAAAATACTGGAGTGGGTAGCCATTTCTTTCTCTAGGGGATCTTCCCAACCTAGGGATTGAACCATGACTTCTGCACCCATGGCTAGAGTGATGAGGGGAGAATAGTTCCCAGACTGAGAGCCCCATAAAAGGAGGTATTTGGGGATAAGGGCTCCCACTAGTTGCTTTACATATTAAAGGCATGCTCCCAGGCAAGCCATTTAAAGTAGGCAAGGTTAAAAAATAATAATAATAAAATAAAGTAGGCAAGGTACCAGATATCATCAAAACCAGAATAGAGAAAATATAAAAATATATAGTGAATGCAGATGTTAAAAAATTTTCTCCTGTATCTCTGTTTGTTATTTTCTATTCGTTTACAACTTTAGCTCTCTGTTTTCTGTCTCTGTCACGACACTATAGGCTCCTTGCAGTCTGGGATCACATCTATTCATTGTATCTATACCTGCACACAACATCTGTTGTAATACCTAAGTAACACTTGCTGAATATATGAATAAATCGGGAAACAGATACTGCTTTTTTAAATGTTCTATTGTATATTTTATTATTTAACCTTTTAATTAACTTTATTTTTTCTAATAAAAATTGTGCTTTTTTTTTTTTTTTCAATTTTCTGGGGGTGGGGGGGAGCCAAATTTAAAAATCTAACTTAAACTTTTTACCTAGAAGGGATTTTAATTTCTGACTTTTGGAATTCACATTGGACAGATTTGCAGAGGCAACCCTGTTTATAAAATTTACATTTGATAGTAGAGCTGGGGGGTGGGGAGGAAGAAAATGTTAAACCTATTAAACTCACCTCCCAAACACAAAGTTTAAAGTTTTAAGTGGAGATGCAAGGCAGCTTTTATTGGAAAATAAATGCTTGGTTATATTTCTTTGAAACCAAGGCTTTTTTTTAAGGGATAAAAAAAGGACAACATAAATAATTATAAAAAAATCAATATTATTAAAATATCATGGCTTATACTACAGAAGTCTAGAGATTTTTATATGAAATTAAAACATCTATTTGACACTCTTAATTAAGAATAATAATATATTATTCATGTGAAGCCCTGGCAAAAACAAAAACCTTTATAGGGCTAAAGATGCCTAATATTGTATAATGCAAGTAGCAACTGGTAAGCTATAGAATCTTGATGGCAAATAAGTTTTTCTTAACTTACAAAATTATAAATAATTTTCATATTTTAAGAAGAAAACAACTCCCTTGCATATGGAAAATGTGACTGATATGCCTGAATGAAGAAATAGTTTTGGTGTCACATGAGCCTTCTTGCCCATAATTTTACAGATAGTACCTTTTATTAGATCTCAATTCAGTTCTACTTGTAAGAGAACAAATAAAACAATTACCTCAGTGTTTCAGCACTTAACATATTATGACCTTCATCCTTCACTACAAATATATTTATCCTACCTTGCAAAACTATTAAGCCCTGTGGACAGGGAATGGATGTTAAAAGGAACAATCCATTCTTCTTCAGAATAGAAAAGAACCGAGATTCTTCCTAGAAATACGGCCTCTATATGCTACTATCTGTCTCATCATACCCCTTGTGTGATGATGCTAAGAAGGGATGTTAGTTGGGATAACTTACAGGTATCAGAAGCATATATCTATTTCCTTTCTGTATGTTAGTAATAACACTGGACTTTAAGATTCTCAGAATGTTTACAGTTTCTCAAGTCAACACACATGGGTCCTTTGTGACCCTTTTTGAAGTAAATTTCAATATATTCTGCTTTACTCACCTCTTTACTGTATTATATTGAATATGTTGTCCAGATGAAATCTCTTTTTGGAGGAATAGAAAAGGCAGTTCAGTAACCCAAGGTTAAGTCATGACTTGATTACCGAATGGTTCAAGTATTTCTAATTTATAACATTACAGTAAGTTTTTCAACATGAAACCCTAGAGTCAAAGAAATAAGGAAGTACATGACACTAAGACTTAACTCTGGATACCTACAGGTTTAATTGCATTAAATTAAAACAAGCACAATGCTTGCTTAGCTACCAGCTTCTCATAGTAGCTGCTGCTACTGCTAAGTCGCTTCAGTCGTGTCCGACTCTGTGCGACCCCACAGACAGCAGCCCACCAGGCTCCGCTGTCCCTGGGATTCTCCAGGCAAGAACACTGGAGTGGGTTGCCATTTCCTTCTCCAATGCATGAAAGTGAAAAGTGAAAGTGAAGTCGCACAGTCATGCCCGAATCTTTGAGACCCCATGAACTGCAGCCTACCAGGCTCCTCCGTCCATGGGATTTTCCAGGCAAGAGTACTGGAGTGGGGTGCCATTGCCTTTTCTGTCTCATAGTAGAGGTTGGTGGAAATGTGTAGCCTTTGCAGGTCAGGGAAGTCCTTATCCTTCTTCTGAATGTCTTCTTTTAATTTATGTTTAAGCACAAAGATGAACACACAAGGTGACCAATTTCTTTGGTTATGTCTAAAATATGCTTACTACAAAAATCCTTGGAATGTCTCCAGTACTTGAATACATCACCTTCCTGACTACTTAATGTTGATTTCCAGACCTCTTATTCCATTTCTTTATCACCAGCCCTACTGCCACTGCCTTAGTTCAATCACTGCAGCATTCCACATGTGGATTACACTATTTGCTCTTTCCACCCCCACTCATATTATCAAAATACTTTAATAATTTGTTCTCTTCATGCATTATTGTTATTGATTTCAATTCACGTCAGTCGCACAGTCCTGTCTGACTCTTTGTGACCCCATGGACTGCAGCACGCCAGGCTTCCCTGTCCATCACCAGCTCCCGGAGCTTACTCCTACTCATGTTTGTTGAGTCAGTGATGCAATCCATCTGTCTCATCCTCTGTCGTCCCCTTCCCCTCCTGCCTTCAGTCTTTCCTAGCATCAGGGTCTTTTCCAATGAGTCAGTTCTTCATATCAGGTGGCCAAAGTATTGCAGCTTCAGCTTCAGCATCAGCCCTTCCAATGAATATTCGGGACTGATTTCCTTTAAGATTGACTGGTTTGATCTCCTTACAGTCCAAGGGACTCTCAACAGTCTTCTCCAACACCACAGTTCAAAAGCATCAACTCTTCAGCACTCAGCTTTCTTTATATAGTCCAACTCTCACATCCATACTTGACTACTGGAAAAACCATAGCTTTGATGAGACAGACCTTTGTCAGCAAAGTAATGTCTCTGCTTTTTAATATGCTGTCTAGGGTTGTCATAGCTTTTCTTCCAAGGAGCAAGTGTCTTTTAATTTTATGGCAGCAATCACCAACTGCCGTGATTTTGGAACACAGGAAAATAAAGTCTGTCACTGTTTCCATTGTTTACCCATCTATTTGGCATTAAATGATGAGACTGGATGCCATGATCTTAGTTTTCTGAATGTTGAGCTTTAAGCCAGATTTTTCACTCTCCTCTTTCACTTTCATCAAGAGGCTCTTTAGTTCTTCTTCACTTTCTGCCATAGGGTGGTGTCATTTGCATATCTGAGGTTATTGATATTTCTTCTGGCAATCTTGATTCCAGCTTGTGCTTCATCCAGCCCAGCATTTCTCATGATGTACTCTGCATAGAAGATAAATAAGCAGGGTGACAATATACAGCCTTGACATACTCCTTTCCTGATTTGGAACCAGTCTGTTGTTCCATGTCCTGTTCTAACTGTTGCTTCTTGACCTGTATACAGATTTCTCAGGAGATAAGTGAGATGGTCTGGTGTTCCCAGCTCTTTAAGAATGTTCCATGGTTTATTATGATCCACACAAAGACTTTGGCGTAGTCAATAAAGCAGAAGTAGATGTTCTGGAATTCTCTTGCTTTTTTTGTGATCCAACAGATGTTGCCTATTTGATCTGTTGTTTCTCTATCTTTTCTAAATCCAGCTTGAACATCTGGAAGTTCTCAGTTCATGTACTATTGAAACCTGGCTTGGAGAGTTTTGAGCATTACTTTGCTAGCATATGAGATGAGTGCAATTGTGTGGTAGTTTAAGCATTATTTGGGATTGCCTTTCTTAGGGATTGGAATGAAAACTGACCTTTTCCAGTCCTGTGGCCACTGCTGAGTTTTCCAAATTTGCTGGCATATTGAGTGCAGCACTTTTGCAGCATCATCTGTTAGGATTTGAAAAAGCTCAAGTGGAATTAATCACCTCCACTAGTTCTTTTCATAGAATGGTTTCTAAGGCCCACTGGAGTTTGCTTTTCAGAATGTTTGGCTCTGTGTGAATGATCACTCCATTGTGGTTGTCTGGGTCATTAAGATCTTTTTTTTTTTTTTTTTTTTTTGTATAGTTCTTCTGTGTATTCTTGCCATCTCTTCTTAATTGTTGATTTATGTTGTTCTTACAATATGTTATTCCCTCTTTATTTCTATGTTTCTCAAACTGGGTTACCATATACTCAAATTGGACCAAAAGGCACTCAAACCCAAAGGATTCACAACTATCATGTGATAAGAGTTTTGCTATTGTTTGATTGCTATTTAGAGTTTGTGGAGAAATATATTGTTATAATATTGAAATTATACCAATAAATATAAAATGTAATGTTTGTAAAAGTGATTACAAATTCAAGATTTATGTTGTGCTTACCATATGGATGATAGGTTTTATATAGTCCTATTTTTTATTTTAAAAATTTCTTTATGTTAGCTATTACTTTTTTACTCGGATTTCCCAGGTGGTTCAGTGGTAAAGAATTCACCTGCTGATGCAGGGGCTGTGGGAGACATGGGTTCGATCCCTGGGTGGGGATGTTCCCATGGAGGAGGAAATGCAACCCACTCCAGTATTCTTGCTGGGATAATCCCATGGACAGAGGAGCTTGGGAGGTTACAGTCCATGGGGTCACAAATAGTTGGACATGATTTAGTGACTGAGCACACACTATTTTGTTCATGTTATAAACAAGATAAGGAGAGCAGCCTTGGTGGAGGAGGGAGGACATGCGCAGCTAAGGAAGGGGTGGGGAGCAAGGAAGTGAGGAGGAGGAAGGAACTGGAGGGGGAAACTGGGAGAGGGAAAATTGGGGAGGGACTACTGCGGAAGGGAGGTCTTTTGTTTGCTTGTTTACTGTCATTTAATGAATGTTCCAAGCATTCCCTTCACTGGGCTAGAGGCGAATTTCATGATGACGAAATGAAACGCTGCAGAGAAATAGTCTCAGCAAACTTTGGACTCAGAAGCCTAGCTCTTAACCAATGACACACTGTTTCATGAAAATGTGTTCATGAAAGAGAGTTTTGAGAGTTGACCTCACATTATCTTTCCCTCCCTCTACTTCCTCCTATTTCGAGTTCACCTCCGTCTACCTTCACCACTCTCTCCTGCCCTTACAGTATAGTGCAAGGGATACATTTGAAAAGCACTGTTTTCTTTCATAAAATGTAAATGTCTTTATTAGATGACCCATGCACACATGTCCAATATCATTTTCAGCTTCCTATGTTACATACTCTAATCCTGAGATTTCTTATCTCACCTTCTCACACTTCTGAATCATTGCCAATGCCATTCCTGCTGCTTGATGTCTCTCCCCTCCTCTGTCTAGTTCATTTTTATCTATTGCCCAACTCTCATCTCAAATGATACCTCTTCTATGAATCCTTCGTTTCTTGAAAAATAATTTTCTATTTCATTATTAATCCTATGGCATCTCATAATTAAAAAAAGGAGTGCAGCATTAGGCAGAATCAAAATAAAGATAAAAGACAAAAAAAAAGTGTGGAATGCTAGTAGAATGGAAAAGTGATCTGTAAAAAGAACCAGAAGAGCTCAAAATAGTCAAAATTAAGTATCATGTAGGTACATCGTGATAGCATGGAATACCATCTATAATCTTGCCAAAGTAATTAAACTGGTATGATCAACGCTCTGGATCTAGCTGTTGATTGCAGGTGACAGAACAGAAAAACACATCAAACTGCTCTGTGAGAATGAGGTCAAAAAATATAGACTGTGGAACTCCACAGGTAAAATGGCCTGGTTTTTAGCACATGAATTCTAAGAAAAGAAAGGAATGGAGGAAGAACCTGTAGATTGTAAGAAACTTGAAATACATATTGAATTTAAGATTGGGGAAGACTTAACTATAATGTCAAAGAATGCAAATGTATGAAGTAAAATTTATGAAATATAGCAAGTAATTGCTGAAATAGTCAAGAGAGTAGATCTTTTGGAAAGAAGAAAGAAGCTATGGATGAGAATAAGCATATGAAGGATATTCACTACATAATCAGTTCAGTTCAGTTCAGTCGCTCAGTTGTGTCAGACTCTTTGCAACCCCATGAATCACAGCATGCCAGGCCTCCCTGTCCATCACCAACTCCCAGAGTTTACTCAAATTCATGTCCATAGAGTCATCCAGCCATCTCATCCTCTGTCGTCCCCTTCTCCTCCCACCCCCAAACCCTCCCAGCATCAGGGTCTATTCCAAAGAGTCAACTCTTTGCATGAGGTGGCCAAAGAATTGGAGTTTCAGCTTCAGCGTCAGTCCTTCCAATGAACACCCAGGACTGATCTCCTTTAGGATGGTCTGGTTGGATCTCCTTGCAGTCCAAGGGACTCTCAAGAGTCTTCTCCAATACGACAGTTCAAAAGCATCAATTCTTTGGCACTCAGCTTTCTTCACAGTCCAACTCTCACATCCATACCTGATCCCTGGAAAAACCATAGCCTTGACTGGACGGACCTTTGTTGGTAAAGCAATGTCTCTGCTTTATAATATGCTAACTAGGTTGGTCAAAACTTTCCTTCCAAGGAGTAAGCGTCTTTTAATTTCATGGCTGCAATCACCATCTACAGTGATTTTGGAGCCCCCCCAAAATAAAGTCTGACACTGTTTCCACTGTTTCCCCATTTATTTCCCATGAAGTGATGGGACCAGATGCCATGATCTTAGTTTTCTGAATGTTGATCTTTAAGCCAACTTTTTCACTCTCCTCTTTCACTTTCATCAAGAGGCTTTTTAGTTCCTCTTCTCTTTCTGCCATGAGGGTACTGTCATCTGCATCTCTGAGGTTGTTGATATTTCTCCCAGCTATCTTGATTCCAGCTTGTGCTTCTTCCAGCCCAGCGTTTCTCATGACGTACTCTGCATATAAGTTAAACAAGCAGGGTGACAATATACAGCCTTGACGTACTCCATTTCCTATTTGGAAACAGTCTGTTGCTACATGTCCAGTTCTAACTGTTGCTTCCTGACCTGCACACAGGTTTCTCAAGAGGCAGGTCAGGTGGTGTGGTATTCCCATCTCTTTCAGAATTTTCCACAGTTTATTGTGATCCACACAGTCAAAGGCTTTGGCATAGTCAATAAAGCAGAAATAGATGTTTTTCTGGAACTCTCTTGCTTTTTCAATGATCCAGCGGATGTTGGACATTTGATCTCTGGTTCCTCTGCCTTTTCTAAATCCAGTTTGAACATCTGGAAGTTCATGGTTCACGTATTGCTGAAGCCTGGCTTGGAGAATTTTGAACACTCCTTTACTAGCCTGTGAGATGAGTGCAATTGTGCAGTAGTGTGAGCATTCTTTGGGATTGCCTTTCTTTGGGATTGAAATGAAAACTGACCTTTTCCAGTCTTGTGGCCACTGCTGAGTTTTCCAAATTTGCTGGCATATTGAGTGCAGCACTTTCACCACATCATCTTTCAGGATTTGAAATAGCTCAACTGGAATTCCATCACCTCCACTAGCTTTGTTCATAGTGATGCTTTCTAAGGCCCACTTGACTTCACACTCCAGGATGTCTGGCTCTAGGTGAGTGATCACACCATCGTGATTATCTGGGTTGTGAAGATCTTTTTTGTATAGTTCTTCTGTGTGTTCTTGCCACATCTTCTTAATATCTTCTGCTTCTGTTAGGTCCATACCAGTCTTTACATGAAATGTTCCCTTGGTATCTCTAATTTTCTTGAAGAGATCTCTAGACTTTCCCATTCTGTTTTTTCCCTCTATTTCTTTGCATTGATCACTGAGGAAGGCTTTCTTATCTCTCCTTGCTATTCTTTGGAACTCTGCATTCAAATGGGTATATCTTTCCTTTTCTCCTTTGCTTTTCACTTCTCTTCTTTTCACAGCTATTTGTAAGGCCTCCTCAGACAGCCATTTTGCCTTTTTGCGTTTCTTTTCCATTGGAGATGGTCTTGATCCCTGTCTCCTGTACAATGTCACGAACCTCCATCCATAGTTCATCAGGCACTCTGTCTATCAGATCTAGTCCCTGAAATCTATTTCTCATTCCACTGTATAGTCATAAGGGATTTGATTTAGGTCATACCTGAATGGTCTAGTGGTTTTCCCTACTTTCCTCAATTTAAGTCTGACGTAATAATTCATTAGTATTTTTGTATTTCGTGTTTTTCTGGCTTTATTTTCTCTTTTTAGGGGCAGCTTATTAACTTTATACCTCAGCCACTTTCCTTATCTAGTTCTCATACCCTGGGGCTACTGTGCATCTGATCTAATTTCCCCAGGGCCAAGTACCAGAAAGTCATAACTCCTATGCCCCCAGACCTGAGAAATTATCCTAATTATCCAATATATAGGGAACCTATAAAATCGAGTAGTTAAACTCACCCTGCTTGCCATATATAAACTGCCCCCAAAGCTGCAAGTTGATGGTATACTATAAACAGATACAACCCTCTGGGTGTGACCCTAATTGGCAGCCTTTTCTCAAAGCTGTGAGTAACAAAAGAGTTTTGTCTTTCCTCTAATTCAAGTGTCATTGTTAGGGAAATTAAATGGAGGAAGTCTCCTTCAGGCTTCAGAAGGGAAGATCCGGCCCCTGACCTTGCTTAAGACATGCTGTGCCTATACACTGTCCAAATTCCATGCCTGCCCATAAGCACAGCAAATCGGGTGCCCTTTAGATAAGAAAGATGATGTGTCTTGGAATTCTTGAGACCCTGGAGGTCTGGCCAACCACACTGACATTTAATGAAATCTTATGATTCACAATATAAAGCAAAGAGCATTGTAAAAAGATGAAAGTAAAACCAGAACTTCATTTTTGCATGCAAACTGAAAGTGATATCAGTGTGACCTGGGCTTATAAGCAGGAATCCCCAAAACTGCAATATGAAGTCTCAGCTGTGAATTGGACACACTGCCTGGATCTTTTGCCAATTGGGACTTCAGATTGCTGTTAAGACGGGACTTCCCAGCATGCTGTTTAAGTATGGATGTTGCTTGGCCAAATTTGGTGACATATGTGCTGTTACTCTTTTCTATTGTTTCTATTTCACTTCTTTTGATGACTATATATTGAAAATAAGTCAATCCTTTATTAAATGTCAAAACTGTTTATTGTGTATAATGAATGGTTTCTTTTGTTAACAAATCCTTCGAATCTGAAATGAAAGTAAAACTTTCAGCAAAACAGTCATTATGTTGTATCATCCTGCCATAGAAAGAAACTTAAAGTCTTTTAAAACAATATGTAATCTCATAAACTTACCTGTGTGCATGCTATCTTAAGAATGAGTAGAGGATATGTTTCACACAATGAATAAGACCAAGGTTGACAGTATGCTCAGTCACTCAGTTGTGTCTGACTCTTTGCCACCCTATGGACTGTAACCCGCCAGGCTTCTCTGTCCATGGGTTTTCCAGGCAAGAATACTGGAGGGGGTTGCCATTTCCTCCTCTGGGAGATCTTCCCATCCCAGGGATCAAACCCGTGCCTCCTGAGTCTCCTTCATTATCAGCTAGATTCTTTACTAATGAGCCACCTGGGAAGCCCCAAAGATTGACAGAGGGTTTTGGAAAACCGGGGTCTAACCCAGGAGACTGGAGAAGGGAAGTATGAAGTGACATCTATAAGATAAGACTAGAGAGCAACTTAAAAAGATGGAAGAAGGACCAGGAGCCATGAGGAGACAAGTCCTAGGACAGAGAAGAGAGGGGTAATAATAAGATACAGTATTTGGAAAATATATAGATAGTTTATTGACAGATCTGTTGGCACAGAAAGAAGAGGAGGAGGTAAGGAAAAAAGGAAGAAAATAAATGAAGCAATAGTTGATAAAAAATGTATAAGAACAAATTATAATTCTTATTTTAGTTGCAATTATAGTCACAAATAAAGAAATATAACATAGGCTATTTGACTAATAGCCAATAGTTATAACTACAATAAGATGATGGAAGGGGGAGGAAACAGTTTTAGGAGCAGAAACCTCAAACATAGTAAAAGGAATTCAGTAGGAAGTTTGATGAACCAGGAAATAGCATCTACAACCATTACATAGAGCTAAGGAGACAAATACCAGAAGAACCAATTAAAAAAATTAAGAATGGTTGTCTGCAAGATTATAGACTCAAAATAACAAAGCATTTATTTCCACTTTTAATAAAATGGCAAACTACTTAGGAAGCAATAGCTGTTGCTATTTAAAATTATTATTTTTCTAATATGCTGATTCACGCTTTCTAACCAATAACTGGCTTATGTTTGTCTTTTTTTCATATTTAGCTATATTTCCTCTTTTTTTGGTTATAGATGCTATAGTCATGCCTGGACATCACCAAACTGAAAACATTATATCTATATATGATCTACTAAGTCAATGTATGATCAAATTGGAGTATCTGAGTTGCAACTTTGAATAAATATCAATGGTTCATATTTTTATTTTCTGAATAGAGAAGAAATAAGTATACTTTCTGGTTATAAAGCAAAATAAATCCTAAATATTGCCTTCCCATATCATTTTGAGTAATAGAAATAGATTTGGTCCACTGAGCAAAACTGTCTGCATTAAACTTGGGAATCACAACAAACGATAGGATTACAAACCAAAACAGATATTAGAAATGCCCACCTTCTTGTCTTACCATTCCCTAGAGGACTGACTCTCTTGCCACTGCAAAGAAATAAGACATTTGTCTTTAGTTAAAATGTTGAATTTGCATCTGTCCATGCATTCAGAGGCCCAGAGGCAGTGAGTACATTTTATGAAAATCAACTGAAATAAATAGAAGTATGTTATATCTTAATTTGAAATAGCACATTGCCCTTTGCAGGAAACAAAACAAAAACAAAACAAAACATAGACAAAATGAGAGGAGAGGAAAAAAGAGGCTAAAAACATAGACTATAATTATTCTTAATGTATTATTCATTTTATTTTTGGTCAACAACCAAGACCTATGAGGTGGATGTCCTCCATTTTGAATTCAGGTCCTAATTTTCCTAAGGAATTACTTACCAGCTTCACATACTTATGCAATATCCTTCATTGACTGATATGATATGACTGCTATGTGACTAAATCAGTCATCCTTTATTGACTGATATGGGACGCATTCTTTGTCCAAAAGATAAAGGAACAGGTTAAAATTTTAAAAAAAATCATCTGCAGAATGTTGAAACAACCCTGATAGACAGAAAAGCAGGCCTTGGAGGTAAAGCCTAACATTTTGGTTGTCAAGCTTGATTTTGCATGAGAAACACCTGGATGGCCTGCTCACCCACGGAGTGTGCATCACAGTCCCAGACTTTCAGATTAGGGGGGTCCAGGGTAGGGTCTGAAAATATCAAATACCAGGTGAGCCTGTGCTCCCAGAAAAGAGTGATGGTTAAGGAGTACCCCCAAATTTTTGTTTCCCAAACTTCACCTATCATTCTGTGTTTTGAGAAGTGCCTTCTTGCCAAGAACCACTCTTTTCCATATGACTTATACTCTGTCCACACTTTCTTTTAACTCACATAGATTTAGAGATGACTCCTGTTTACTTGTGATGAGGCCAAACACAGCCCTCCAAGGTTTTGTTCTTAGTCTCTGGAAGAATTAGCTAAGAGTAAACCTGTTTGTTCTGCTGAAACCAGATATTTGCAGACATAAACTCACTTTCAGCTGACTGAGACATCCCTTGATTGCAAAACAATCACAATGTAAATCGTTTCTCCTGGAACTTGTTTTCTTCTGGCTACAGAAGTCTAAGGTCAGAGCAACCTGCTGAGGCAGTCAGATCGGTTTTCAGTGTTGCCCTACTGCAGTGGTCTGAAAAAATCAGTCTCCTCACTTTTCCTTTTTTTCTTTGATAGGCCCCAAATTTTACACTTCTAACAACTACCCAAATGACGCTCCTGCTACTGCTTTAGGGACCACTCTTCGCAAACTGCCACCCGAATGCAATTATGGGCAATTGAGAGAATGTTGAATTCACATGGGTAACCCAAAGAGACACCATAAAGTGTATGAAGTTGGTAAGTAATTGTGAAAGGTAGGCTCTGAATTCAAAATGGAGGACGTCCATCACCTAAGTCTTGGTGGTGAGGCGTGGTCTCTCTCCAGATTATGACTTTATGCCCTTTCTTTCACTTGGCAAGGAGTCATCCACAAAGCAGTGTGTGTGACCTGGGCAAGTGAGGAAGATGACAGGCCCATAGACCTGAAGTAATTGAAGAAGGAAAGGGGTCCTTCAAGACGCAGTAAGTAACCTCAGACCTTCAACTTTCTGCCTTCTATATTATCACAACAAAATATTGAATAGTTAAGTCACTGCAATCGTTTATGAAGCCACTGTTGTGCAGTTCTCAGATTTGAGCCATGTTTCCATATCCTCTTGGATAAAAACAAAAGGCCCAAATGCTATTTCAACTTGAGAAAACAAAGATGAAAAATGCTTAACAGAATTCATGCTTATATAAACAGTCAGCAGTGTTTTAAATATCGCCTCTGTACTGGTCTTTCATGTCAGCAAAGTTAACAATTTGAGTGCTGCATCTTGGAACAGCAGTGTAGGCGTTCTCTTGCATTACAAACCTCGTGGCCTGACATTTCTATCTTTGGCCCAGCGTTAATGATGTTCCATGCTGACCCTCTTGTGTGAAAGCAGAGCTGGAGAGCACAGCTTTGATAGCAGTGTTTACATGAATGTTTGATAAGCATCTGTCAGCTCCTAGCCCTCTACAAGCCTAGGAACACAAAAGAAGCCAGGGAACCCTGGAGCTTTTGCCACCTGAAAGCATAGTCTGGTGTGTTTGCTGAATTTCAAATCAGCAAAAAAAAAGATTGTTCTCTTTGTAGTTGGATTGTAATTTATGTATTATTTACTAAAAAAAAAAAAAAAAAAAGAGAGAGAATAGACAATTGCTTTTTCCAAAAAGGGTTCTGATTATGGAGGTCAGAATTCTTTTAATGTATACTTATCTTGCTACATTTTGTTTGGTCCCACCAGACACAAAATATCATGCAGATTGAAGTAGATTTGACTGCTTAAACTGAGTTTTAGGAATATTAACTGTTCTCTTCCCCCCCTACTCCAAATTATTATGAATTTATTCCTTGAAAGAATAGATGGTGCTTAGGAAAGGCTTTGTGTACAAATAGTGTGTGTCTTGTATGTCTAACTGTGGGTATTACAAATAATTTGTTTTTTACATGTTAAATAATTGCCTTTGAATTTTCTTGAGATCCCCACACCTTCCTTTTGGCAATTCGCATTGTGCTCTTTGTTCAATAATTCATGACTCCTGAAATAGGCTAGAGACAACTTTTTGTTTTAGACAGTTCATAGATAGAAAAAGCTTAGAATTTTGTGGTGCCAGAAATATCAACTTCATCCTCTTAAAATAACACCTTCACCCTCTTAAAATAACATCTGCAAATTTAGTGGCATTTCTGTCACACAGAAAATGGATAAATAGGATACTGGTGTCTGGTGTGCTATACATGTCAGATATTGTAAAACATTGCAATTAGCACGGTGTAGTCTGCATTTTTTGTTGTCCTAATAAAATGGCCTATGTAAATGAAGTCCATCAAAAATCAAAATATTCCAAAGAAAGGACAAGGTAAGAAATCTGGCGACATGGAGATGCCTCTCATCTTTCCTGCTGACTACTCATGTTAAATTGACTGAGTTGTGTGATCTCTCTCAGCTTGATAAAATTGTTTGAATTTCTGGATCCAGCTATTCTTGAAGCTAGTTTGTTCCTTTGGATTTTGAATTTACAAGAGCCAATATATTCTTGAAAAATATAACAACACAAACTAGATTAAGCCTTTTAATTTGTAAGGAGAAGACTTTTAAAAAATATATCATTTCTATTTAGAATGAATTCACCAACATAATATTAGATATTCAATTTAATTCATCTTTTTTGGTAATGATCCAGTGTGTCTTCCTGTTATGGTTTGGATTTCCTTATAATAGATATGTGTTAAGATTGATCATTTATAATTTTGACAAATATTTTCCATGTTGCATTATCTTTGTAAATGATTGGATTTGCATTCTGGTTTTATATTGACTTTCTGAGTGGGTGTATCCAAGGCAGGAGATGCACTGGCTCTAATATCACACACATACACACTCTGGTACACAGTAGAACTATCACAGAAAGTGAATAAATTCATTCCGATTAATAAGTTAGAATTCTGTTTTTATTACTCCTATGAGCAAGATGTGTTGTTATATACCATTAAGAGATACCTCCTATTGATCTATTGACAACAAGTTTCTAAGAAATATTTTAAGAGCCAACCCTGTAGATTTACTACCTTCCTACCTCCCATTCTGACTGTGGCTCCTGTTTGGATATGGTTCTACCAAACTTAATTCAGAAAAATAGGCATGCCTGAGTTATCTGAGCACAATCTTACTAAGATTTCTTTTGCATTTTTACAACATAGATATGGGAAAGTAGGAGCAATGCATGTGATTTTTCAAAATTTGTTCTGTGGATGTAACATGAAAAGAGGGTCAAATGAACACATAAGCTTGAGAAATGCTATGTTCTGCTCTATAAAATAGCCTTTATTACCTCTAAAAATGGTTAAGACCTTTTGAAAACTGAAGATCTAATTTGGCCACAGGACTTTTATTTCATGGACTGTCTCAAGGGGTACACTTTAGGAAACATTTGACTAGTGTGAGGGTTGCATGAAAAATTGACTGTGCATTAGAACTAGGTGAATAGTTTACAGCCAACTAATTCATAGCCTTGTCTTTAATCTAAATACTTTATATTTTATTCCTTTGTAGAAATCAATAAGGTCATTAAGAGTTTGGGATTGGGTGTGACACTTTTATATTTGTACCTAAGGATGATTGTTCTGATGAGCTTTACACAATTAGACTTCCCTGGTGGCTCAGATGGTAAAACCATCTGCTTACAATGTGGGAGACCTGGGTTCAATCCCTGGAAGATCCCCTGGAGAGGGCAATGGCAACCCACTCCAGTACTCTTGCCTGGAAAATCCCATGGATGAAAGAGCCTGATAGGCTACAGTCCGTGGTGTCGCAAAGAGTTGGACACGACTGAGCGACTTCTCTTTCACTTTTCATACAGTTAGATATATCTTATGGTATTAATCACTTTAAGAGATTAGTTAGTGGCATTATGCTTTTTTCTTGAGATGCTGAGAGTACAACATGCTAATTTTGTTCAATCTAGTTTTCCATACTTTTCAAATTTTATTATTTTTATTTATATTATTTATTGGAATATATTATAGTTGATTTATAGTGTGTGAGATGCACAGCATATGTGCATATATATATATATATATATATATATATATATATATACATATATATATATATCTACTTTTAGATTCTTTTCCCATATAGGCCATTACAGAGTATTGAGACGAGTTCCCTATGCTATATAGTAGGTCATTATTAGTTATCTATTTTATATATAGGAGTGTGTGTATGTCAACCCTATCTTCCAATGTGTCCCCTCTTTCTGTCCTCCCCCACCCTTCTAATCACTGGCTTGTTTTCTATATCTGTGACTCTATTTCTGTTTTGTCAGAGTTCATTTGTACATTTTTTTTTAAGATTTCAGATATGAGATATCCTATGACATTTATCTTTGTCTGACTGTCTTCACTCAGTATGACAATCTCTACCTTCATTCATGTTGCTGCAAATGGCATTATGTCTTTGTAGCACTTCCCTGTAGGCTCAAATGGTAAAGAATCTGCCTGCAATGCAGTAGACCCAGGTTTGATCCTTGGGTCAGAAAGATCCCTTGGAGAAGGAAATGGCTACCCACTCTAGTATTCTTGCCGGGAGAATCCCATGGATAAAGGAGCCTGGTGGACTAAGTCCATGGGGTCTCAAAGGGTCAAACATAACTGAGCAACTAAGCACAACATTCCATTGTATTTATGTACCACATTTTCCTTACCCATTCCTCTGTTGATGGACATTTAGGTTGCTTCTATGTCTTGGCTATTATAAATAATGCTGCAATGAACATAGGGGCAGGTGCATGTATCTTTTTGAATTATGGTTTTCTCCAGATATATGCTGGTTGGGATTGCTGGATCATACGGTAGGTCTATGTTTAAGGAACTTCCATACTATTCTCTATAATAGCTGTACCAGTTTGCATTCCCACCAACAGTGTAGGAAGGTTCTTTTTTCTCCATACTCTTTCCAGCATTTATGGTTCATAGATTTTTTTGATCATGGCCATTCTGACTGGTGTAAGGTTATACCTGATTGTAGTTTTAATTTGTATTTCTCTAATAATTAGTGATATTGAGCAACTTTTCATGTGGTTTTTCACCATCTGTATGTTGTCTTTGGAGAAATGTCTGTTTAGATCTTCCATTCACTTTTTAGATTGAGTTGTTGTTTTTCTTTTTCTTTTTGATGTTGAGCTGCATGAACTGTTCATATATTTTGCAGATTAATCCCTTGTCAGTGGCTTTGTTTGTAAATATTTTCTCCTATTCTGTGGGTTATCTTTTCTGTTTGTTAATGGTTTCCTTTACTGTGCAAAAGCTTTTAAGTTTAATTAGGTCCCATTTGCTTATTTTTGTGTTTATTTTCATTACTCTGGGAGGTGGATCAAAAAAAGATATTGCTGTGATTTATGTTAGTGTTCTGGTTATGTTTTCCTCTAAGAGGAAATGTATCTGGTCTTGCATTTAGGTCTGTAACCCATTCTGAGTTTATCTTTCTGTCTGATGTTACAGAGTGTTCCAATTTCATTCTTTTACATGTAGTGGTCCAGTTTTTCTAACATCATTTATTTACTTAATAAGCAAGTTTGCTATCAGAAGTTTAAATATTAATAGCATTTCATTTCACAAAGATTTAAAAAAATCTTCATTTTAGAATATGATATTAAATATTAAGGAAAGATGAGAGGATGGATATAAAAATAATAGGAAAAAGTGTAACAGTCTGTGATTGATGTTATTAATTAGAGGAAATGAAGAGTAAATAGTTGAAAAGCATCTTGAAAATGTGTGTGTTCAGAGTTGATAAATATATAGATTTGACAAAGGATGGAAACGACTAGGTTTCTTGAATTGTGTAGAGATATAAATAAATCAGTGCTATCAAAGAACTTATTTGGAAAAAGGAAACTAATGTATGTGAATCCACTTAAAATATTAAATGTTACATTGCATAGAATTGACTAGATGAGGAAGTAGACTTTATAGAAGTGGAGATTAAGAGTATGTGGAATAGTCTACAGAGAAAAATATAGGAGACAATCAGGTTTACAAGAAAGATTTCAATAAGCCAAACAGAGACGCATGGGTGACTGAATACAAGATCTGAAGGAGGAGGATGGCGTCTGAGTGTGGCATAGAGAGAAGAAAGAAGTCCGGTCTCACTAGGTTTGCTGCTGTGTGATCTAACATATGTCACCAGGGAACAAACAAAATACACTATTTTTTTTACTTGGAATAAAAAATTTGAGTTCACTTATTCACTTTGAGATTTTGACTACATTAATCATATCCAAAATATCACTTTCTTAAATGTTACATAGGAGTCCTGATTGAATTGACTTGAAGAAGAAGAAAGCTAGTCCACAAATACCTGTCAAAGAGAAGAGCTTGGAAGTATCTAGTCATATCACAACCAGGGAAAAGTGAGAAGGAAAGTCGGAGGTACAAGGAAGTTTTGGAGAGAAAAGAGTTAGTTGCTCAGTCGTGTCTGACTCTTTGCGATCCCATGGACTGTAGCCTCCCAGTCTCCTCTGTCCCTGGAGTTCTCTAGGCAAGAATACTAAGGATGAAATCAGGCAAGACTATAGTCATGATAAAACTTAAGGTCCTGTTTTAAGTGCAGTAAGTAAGCCTTAGCGCGTACTGAGCAAGGCAGTAATATGATCTTATTAACATTCTAAAGAGCTTACTCTATATACTGAATAATGAATTGATCTAAGTGTGAAAGAGTAAAAATGGGGTCAACTTGAAGGCCGGTGCTACATTCCTGGAAAAAGATGCTAATCAGCTGGTCAAGAGCTCTAGCAACATGTAATGAAGGTAGTGGATAGATTGGTGATAAATGCCTTAGGTAAATCAACAAAACTCAGTGATTTGGCTGGAAACTGGAGAAGAATTCATCAGGAATAATTTGCAGGTTTTTCAGTTTAGCAACTGGGTGATTGTTGAATGTTAACATTTACTGCAAAGAAGGAATATGGGTATTTTTGAAGAATTCTGGATCTTTCAAGCTACTTTAATGTAAGCACACACAAGCACAGAAGACGATGCTACTGCGGGTGTTTACAAGATACTGAAAGAAGGGGGTAGATTCAGAAAAACGTAAAGTTTTTATAGCAAAAGCATTTGGGAATATGGACCTGGATCAAGATAGTGGATAAAAGTGGGAATACTGTAGAAAGAGTAGCTCTTAGAGGAACGTCTTAATAAGAAGTTCCAGGAAAATTACCAATAATTTCTTCCCTATCGCATACTCAGAGGATTAATGATTTATCTACAGTCATTCGGCAAGTTTAACCTTTAGAAAGTCATTCCCCTTGAGCTAACTGTCTGTTTCCTTAATCTTAAGAGAGGATAAATAAGGAGATATACCTCATCAAGCATAAAATAGATTTAGTTTCTGAACCAAATGATAAATTTAGTCTTGCCCTGTATGGCAGTGAAAAGAAATCACATACTTTGAACAAGTCTGTGAAAGTCAGAATTAACAGCTGAGATTTGCTCTCAGATATTAACTTGGGGATTTGTACAGATGATTTCTGAAGGCAATTAATACAATATATATCAATAATTGACAAGCAACACTTCAGTGAGCTTTAAGAGAGCAAGTATATACTTTTGCAATGTGTCTGTATATATGACTAAAATTTTAATAGTATAATAAATTAATGCTAAGGTGACTTAACTGAGAGACGACTGTTCTGCCTTATAGAAGCCTCCAGAAAGAATACTTTTAAAAGTGAAGTCATATTAATTTAGTCTGCATGTAATTATTCAAAATAATAATAAAATTTTGTTATATATTCTACTCCCAAAGGTGTTTAAAAAGTTGAAAGGATAATTTTAAATTAGTACATAGAACTATTGGAAAACATTTTTGAATGTATTTAAATTCTTCCCAAAGGCAAGGAAAAGCAGGTTTTATGTAAATGATAAATATTCACCTCCAAACAAATATGCAAATCAACAATAAGTTTGTTTATTATAAATAGGTATATATTATTTTCTCAGTGTCCTCTGAATTAAAGCCAATTTCAAGTCACTAGAATGTTATTCATCAACTATTATGTGAATGATCATTTAATAATATTTTGTTAAAGTTGCATAACTTAAAAAGCAGATAAAGCTATATTTTTCCTAATGAAGCCTTTTCCGTTCAGGTATACTGACCTTAAAATATAAATCAAGTTTTAAATTTGCATTAAAATAACAAACTTAACTTAAAATTAGAAACACTGTAGGCCTTTTATTTGACATATTTCTTTAGTACATTTTAATCAGCTAAAAAAATCTTTTTCACCCCCCAAGGGTAATAGTTTATGTATATAGTATGTATTTTTTTAATATCAGTTCAGATTTCTGTGCCAACTCATTAGAATGCACACAGACAAACCCAGGAGGAAATTTTAAATAATCTATATAATTTTTCCAGTTAGAATAAAGAATAAAATGCTAATTGATATTTGTTCTGTTGTTCTGCAAGCTGTGAAATAAATTGTGCATTATATACTATATAACTAGCTTAAAGTAACAAAATCCAGGAGGGGGTAAACTCTTAATAGTTGTATGTTGATACAACTTTTATATATAAATGTGTATATATATATATATATATATATATATGTATATATAACATGCATAGCCATTTATTTGTCACTGTATATAGATATTCATACTCACTATTCAATAGAGTCTTGGACAGTGTCTTTCTACATCTGTTACTTTTACTAGAAACTTTTATTTATGAAAACTCAGTCCATTTCAGACTGTCATTTACAGTGGTACTTTAAAATGCTAAAAAGCAAAAATAAAGTGCTGGAGAGGGTGTGGAGAAAAGGGAACCCTCTTACACTGTTGGTGGGAATGCAAACTAGTACAGCCGCTACGGAGAACAGTGTGGAGATTCCTTAAAAAACTGGAAATAGAACTGCCATATGACCCAGCAATCCCACTCCTGGGCATACACACTGAGGAAACCAGATCTGAAAGAGACACGTGCACCCCAATGTTCATCACAGCACTGTTTATAATAGCCAGGACATGGAAGCAACCTAGATGCCCATCAGCAGATGAATGGATAAGGAAGCTGTGGTACATATACACCATGGAATATTACTCAGCCATTAAAAAGAATTCATTTGAATCAGTTCTAATGAGATGGATGAAACTGGAGCCCATTATACAGAGTGAAGTAAGCCAGAAAGATAAAGACCAATACAGTATACTAACACATATATATGGAATTTAGAAAGATGGTAACGATAACCCTATATGCAAAACAGAAAAAGAGACACAGATGTACAGAACAGACTTTTGGACTCTGTGGGAGAAGGCGAGGGTGGGATGTTTTCGAGAGAACAGCATGTATATTATCTATGGTGAAACAGATCACCAGCCCAGGTTGGGTGCATGAGACAAGTGCTCGGGCCTGGTGCACTGGGAAGACCCAGAGGAATCGGGTGGAGAGGGAGGTGGGAGGGGGGATCAGGATGGGGAATACATGTAAATCCATGGCTGATTCATGTCAATGTATGACAAAACCCACTACAATATTGTAAAGTAATTAGCCTCCAACTAATAAAAATAAATGAAAAAAATAAAAAGCAAAAGTAGTGCACAAAATGCATTAAACAAAGTATGATGGCTTTTAAGACATAGAAACTTCTTACCTCATCAGTCTGTTCCTTATTCTTACTATGCTTACTTCTAAAAACATAATCCAAGAAATCTGGAATCCTGATAGAGAGCTCATATAACGTGAATGCTTTCAATATATCATGACATTTCCCTTAATAAACTCAGACATTGCCTCCGTTATTCATAGAAGATCCAGTCTTCTTTACAAAAGGAGTAAAGCTCTCCTTTTTTGTGTTTATTTTGTCATGTGGATTACTTACTTTTAATTGGAGCATAGTTTCTTTACAACATTGTGTTAGTTTCCGTGGTACAGCAAAGTGAATCAGCCATATGTATACATATGTCTCCTCTTTTTTGGATTTCCTTCCCCTTTAGGTCAGCACAGAGCATTTCTTGGAGTTCCCTGTGCTGTACTGCAGGTTCTCATTAGTTATGTATTTTATACATATTAACATATATATCAATTCCTACCTCCCAATTCATCCCACTCCCTCTTCTCCCCTTAGCGTCCATGCATTTGTTCTCTGCATCTGAGTCTCCTGCAAAGTGGTCTCTGCCAACAACTCCAACTGCAGCTTCCCACCACTCCGTACCATACCACAACATGGGAGGATCAACCATGGAGACGATCTCATGTTTCTGCCATTATTCATCCTGTTCCCTCCTCCAGGGATTTCCTCCCCATAGGTAAAGTCCTTTTGTGTTAGGAATAAATTTGGGTACCATTTCCTCTGGAGACATTTCACACCTCTGTCTAATATTTATCTGGTTTGCTTTCTCCTCTGCTCTCCTAATGTCCTGTATATGTTAGCATTTTACTACCCGGAATATAGTTCACGCATCTCTTTTTAAATAATACACTCTTTTCATTGAGTTGTTAGGTTTACAAAATAATTAAGTGGAAAGTAGAGTTCTCATATACCCTCTCACCCTTCCCCCAGTTTGCTTTATTATCAATATCTTTCATCAGTGTAATATTGATACATCTATTACAAGTGATGAACCAATACATTACCAATAGGGTCCATGGTTATATGAGGTTCATGCTTTCTGTTGGTTTTGACTAACATATATATAATTATGTGTATCTACAGGATAATCAGAATAATCGATTTGCCCAAAAATTTCCTGTTATCTACCAATCACTCTCCCTCCCTTCAAATGAGGCCACCAGTGATCTTTTAACTGTCTCTGTGGTCATATCTCTTCCAGAATGTCATACAGTTAGAATCATGCAGTAAGTTGCCTTTTCAGATTGGCTTCTTTCACTTAGCAATATGCATTTAAGATTGCTCAATGTCTTTTTTTTTTTTTTTTTTTTTAAATTTATTTATTATTAACTTTACAGTTTTGTGTTGGTTTTGCTATACATTGACTTGAATCTTCCTTGGGTGTACATGTGTTCCCCATCCTAAACCCCCCTCCCACCTCCCTCCCCATCCCATCCCTCAGGATCATCCCAGTGCACCAGCTCTGAACTCCCTGTATCATGCATCGAACCTGGACTGGCAATTCGTTTCACATATGATAATTTACATGTTTCAATGCCATTTTCCCATATCATCCCACCCTTACCCTCTCCCACAGAGTCCAAAAGGCTGTTCAATATATCTGTGTGTCTTTTGCTGTCTCACATACAGGGTTATCGTTACCATCTTTCTTTTTTTTTTTTTTTATTTTTTTTTTTTTTTTTAATTTTTTTATTAGTTGGAGGCTAATTACTTCACAACATTTCAGTGGGTTTTGTCATACATTGATATGAATCAGCCATAGATTTACACTTATTCCCCATCCCGATCCCCCCTCCCACCTCCCTCTTCACCCGACTCCTCTTGTCTTGGCTTAATAAGTCATTTCTTTTTACTGAACAATAGCATTCCAGGTTATGGATGTGACACAATTTGTTTATACATTCATCTATTGAAAGATGTTTTGATTGCTTCTAAGTTTGGGCAGTTATGAATAAAATAGCTATAAATATTTATGTGCTGGTTTTTGTGTTGGCATAACTTTTCACTTCCTTTGAGTGAATACCATGAAGTATAATTGCTAGGTCACATGGTAAGAGGGTAAGTTTTGTAAGAAATTGACACTCTCTCCCAAAGTGGCATACCATTTTGCATTCCCTTCCTGTTGCTCTACATCTCAACCAGCTCTTGGTTTTCTCAGGGGTTTTGATTTTACCTATTCTAATAGATGTGTAATAGTATCTCATTGTAATTTCAATTTGCAATTTTCCAGTGACATGATATGAGCATCCTTTCATATGCTTAATTGCCATCTGTATCTTTTTGTCAAGATATCCATTCAAGTCTTTTGCCTATTTTTAATTGGTTTACTTTCTTATTGATAAGGTTTAAGAGTTCTTTACAGGGCTTCCCTGGGGGCTCAGTGGTAAAGAATCCACCTGCGATGCAGGTGATGCACAGGAGATGCTAGTTCAATCCCTGGGTTTGAAAGAATCTTGGTGTAGGAAATGGCAACCTGTTCCAGTATTCTTGCCTGTAAAATTCCATGGACAGAAGAACCTGACAAGTTACAGTCCATGGGGTTGCACAGAGTCAGACACAACAGAGCATGCATGCATGCAAGAGTTCTTTATATATTTCTTCAAACTAGTCCTTTATTAGATAGAATTTTTGCAGATTTTCTCCCAGTCCGTGACCTATCTTTTCACTCTCTTAATACTGTCTTTCAGAGAACTGAACTTGTTAGTTTCAAAAATATGACATCAATTTTTCTTTCGTAGGTCCTGCTTTTTAGGCATTGTATAATTTAAAAAGTCACCACCATACGTAAGGCCACCTAGATTTCCCCCCATTAACCTCCTAGGGTTTTTATGGTTTTGCATTTTGCATTTAGATCTAGTATTCATTTTCAGCTAATATTTGTTAAGGTATAAGGCATCTGTGTCTAGGTTCTTTTTTTTTTTTTTTTTTTTGCATGTGGATGACCAGTTGTTGCAGCATCATTAGTTAAAAAGATTATTCTTTCTCCATTGAATTCCCTTTGTTCCTTTTTGTCAAGTACCAGTTGACTATATTTGCATGGGTCTATTTCCAGCTCATTTTATTTTCCATTAGTCTATTTGTCTATTCTTTCACCAATACCCTAATTTCTTGATTAATATACTTTTTAAACTGAGTCTTGAAGTTTCATAGTGTTTGTGGTCCAGCTTTATTCTTCTACTTCAATTGTTCTTGGCCTTTCTGCATCTTTTGCCTTCACATGAGACTACAGAATTAGTTTGTCAGTATCCACAAGATTACTCCCTGGGATTTGCATTTGAATTTCCCTGACTCTTCAGCTCAAGTTGGGAAGAATTGCCATTTTGATAATATTGAATCTGCCTTCCATATACACAGAATAGCCTCTGTTTCTTTAGGTTTTCCTTATTTTCTTTCAGAGTTTTTTTTTTTTTTTTTAATTACCTTATATAGACTTTGAACATATTTTGTTAAGTTTATGCCTAAACATTTCCTTTTTCTGTGCCAATGTGAATGCTACTATGATATTAATTTTAAATTCCAATAGATCATTGCTAGTATATAAGAAACCAATTTTTTTTTTTTATATTAAACTTCTATCCTTCCGCCTTGGTATAGCTGCTAATTAGTTCAAGTAGATTATTTTTGTTGTGGAATCTTTGGGATTTTTGTACAGTCATGTCATCTGCAAATGAAACATGTTTCTCTCTTCCACTTCTTTTATCTCAATGCATCTGCCAGGTCTTCTGGAACAATACTGAAAAGTGGTGAGAAGTGTATATCTTTGTTTGCTCTTGATCTTTAGGAAGAAAACATCTCGTTTCTCACTATTAACTTTGATATTTGTTTTATTTTTGTTTTGATGTTATTTAATGAATTAATGGAGTCCCCCTCTAGTCTTAGTTTGCAGAGAGTTTTTCATTCTTTAGTATGTTGTTGTAATGGATTACATAATTTGGTTTTTGAATATTGAATTAGCCTTGCTTGCATACATGGGATAAATGCCACTTGGTTTGATCTGCAATTCTTTGTATATATTGTTGGATTCAATCTGCTAATATTACATTGAGGAGTTTTGCACCTATATTCATGAAAGATATTAGTTTGTAGTTTTCTTGTAACATCTTTAACTGGATTTGGTAATAAGGTAATTCTGTCTACATAGAATGAGTTATAATTATTTTGTCTTTTTTTTGAAAAGTGTAGAGATAAGGTATAATTTCTTTTTTAAATGTTTGATAGAATTCAAAGGTGAATCTATCTGGGCCTGATGCCTCTGTTTTGAAAGGCTATTATTTATTCAATTTAGTAGCTATATTTCTATGGGGACATTTTCTATTTCTCCTTGTGTTATTTTTGGTAGAGTGTGTCTTCCAAGGACTAAGTCTGTTTCATCTAGGTCATCAAATTTTGGGGCATAGAGTTGTTCATAATATTCCTTTATTTTTCTTTTAAAGTCTGTGATATCAAAAGAGATGGTTGATCTTTAATTTCTGACATTAGTTATTTGCATCTTCTCTTTTCCTAATTAAGCTACAGGTTTATCAATTTTATTGATTTTTTCCAAGTACCCTCTTTTGGGTCCATTAGTTTTTATTGTTGTTTTCCTGTTTTTGAGTTCATTCGTTTTCATTCTAATTTTTATTATTTCTTTCCTCTGCTTTCTTTGAACCTGCTTTTCTTTTTTCCGGTTTTCTCAGGTGTAAGCTTAAATGATTAATTTTTACATTTTTCTTCTTTTCTAATACAAGCATTTGTTATAAATAAGTTATTACAATTATAAATATTATTATTATAAATATATGATTTTTAATGCACATTTTGTGCTTTATTTACTTTAAAATATTTAAAAACATTTCTTGATACTTCTCTTTGACTCATGTTTTAATAAGTGGGTTGTTTACTTTTAAAGTGTTCTGGTGTTTTCCTGTTACTGATTTCTAGGTTTTTCTTCCCATACTTTAAACACTTCATTCTGCTCACTCCTTGTTTGTCTAGTTCTTGAAAAAGTATCCAGTGTTACTGGGTAAAACCCTTGGACCTTTATACACAAGGTCTATCCGCACCTCCCCATCCCATCTTCTTAAAGATTTTCTGTCTTTGATCTTCTGAAGTTTGAATATGGTATGCTTATATGTAAATTTTGGGGGGAATAGTTTTGCTTGCTCTCTTTAATATCTGGGTCCATGGTTTGGTGTCTATCATTAATTTTGGAAAATTTTTATTCATTATTTCTTTAACTATTTTTAATTTTACTTATTTTTATTGAAGTATAGTTAATTTACAATATTGTGTTAGTTTCAACACAAATGTATTACAAAGTGATTCAAATATACATATATATACACACATAAATATATACATACACAAGCACATGTATATATATGCATACATATGTATTTTTTCCAGATTCTTTTCCATTATAGATTATTACAAGATTTTGATTATAGTTCCCTGTGCTATACAGTAAGTCTTTGTTGTTTATATATTTCATATATAGTAGTATGTGTATATTAATCTCAAACTCAAATATTTATTTTGTTCCTTTCTCTTTTCTTCTTCTGATATTACATTAAGACTTCTGTGATTATCCCAGGTTTTATATATTCTATTCTATCTTTTTCATTTTATACTTTTTTTTGTGTTTACATCATGGGAGTCTCTATTGACATTTCTTTAAGCTCACTGACTCTTTCTCTGCCTGTGTTCAACATATTAATGAGCCCATCAGAGGCATTCTTCATTTTGGTTACAGTGTTTTTAATTTCTGGCATTTCCTTTTCTTTCTGAAAATTTCCATCTCTCTGCTTATAGTATCTATATTTTCTCACATGCTGTCCACTTTTCCTGTTAGAACCTTTAGCATAGTAATTGTAGTTGTTTTAAATTCCTGATAGGATAATTTCAACATGTCTGTCATATCTGAATCTGATGCTAATGCATGTTCTGTCTCTTCAAATTGTGTTTTAGTGTGCTTTGCAAATTTTGTTGAAAGTGAAACATGTACTAGAAAAAGGAACTGAGATAAACCTGCCTTCGATGTGAGGGTTTATGTTTGTCTGGCTGGAGGTTGTTGTTGTTCAGTCACTAAGTCATGTCTGACTCTTTGTGACCCCATGAACTGCAGCACGCCAGGCTTCCCCGTCCTTCACTATCTCCCTGAGTTTGTTCAAACTCATGTTCATTGAGTCAGTGACGCCATTCAACCATCTTATCCTCTATCAGCCCCTTCTCCTCTTGCCTTCAGTCTTTCCCAGCATCAGGGTATCTTCCAATGAGTCAGTTCTTTGCATCAAGTGGACAAAGTACTGGAGCTTCAGCACCAGTCCTTCCCATGAATATTCAGGCCACAGTTTAGGCTGTTTTCTGTAGCTGCAGGTATTGGAGGTAAAGTTTGCTCTGATGTCCTCCTCCCCCTTTTTTGGCTCCTCTGTTGTGTTTTCCTAGAGTGTCCTTGAATAAAGTTCAAGATATATATTTCTCTCAATTGTATTCCCCCATTATTATACAGGAGCTCTACTGATGTGGTGTAAAGTTGGGTATTTCTTTTCTCCCACTCGGAAGCCCGAGGTGGCTGGAGTTGGTTTTTTTCTTTACCAAGGTCAGTTAGGCTCTGGTAAAATAGTTTTATCTTGAGGGCAGTCCTTGTTAAGAAGAATAGGATATTCTGGGAGTGTTTCAAATGGCTACTTTCCTTCTGCTGGAGGCATAAGTTTATTTTTCTCTAATCATTACAGTGAGAACCTGTAGGACTCCTGAAGGTAAAACGCATAAAAGTGCAGGACCTCCCTAAGACTGTCCTCTGTCCCTGGAATTTTTAACTCTCAGACTTGCCCACACTGAACCTCCAACTCCTAGTCAACCACAGTTACGTTTTTCTAAACCAGTACAGGTTCCTGTGGAGATTTCTGTTCTGCCAAGTTTTCAGTCTTTCTATCTGCTTATCAGTCCAATTGTGTGGGGAGTGGTTTCCCTTGTGACCTTAATCTTCTGGTAGACTTAAGAAGAGTTGTTGATTTCACAGTCATGTTATTTCTTATGAGAATCAGTGGTGATTTCCAAGCTCCCTGTATGCCTGGTCAGAAACTGTAGTTCTCTTGTAACTAGTGTCCTGGTACCTTTTGAAGGACCATAAAGTCATAAAATGTATGTCAAATAAAATAATTCTCTGTGACCACTTATCACTAATGTCAAATTCCTTAAAATGTAGAGCAATTTCTTTTTGTATCTTCCATATTCCCAGCATCTAAAAGCATTTTCAGTGAATAATAATTTAACTTGCTTTAAAAGCGCGGCTTTGTGGTCTGAACCAGCAGCCTTAGATAGTCTCAAACTTCTTAAACTAAAGAAGAGAAGGCCCTGAAATAAACCGCTTCATTTTCATTTACTTCACACCATACTTAGAAGAAAGATAGGCACCAGAGAATAATGACAGCCATGAAAATAATGAGACACTGAAGGGTGTCCTGATACAGCAGATAACTTTTCCCTTTTGTGATGTCTTTACTTAACATTTTATATAGAGCTTTGCAAGAAATAATTCAAACTAAATTCATAAATACAAAGTAAAATAGGTGGAGATAAAGAGTTATTTTATCAGGAAACCGTTTAGATGGTTCTAGTTAGTTTGCAATCTTTCTTTTGCTGCCTAGTCTCATTCTATAAAGACTGGATTCCTAGGGTACAAAATGTCTCTCTTTATGCTTCCTCACCATTTAGCATCCTTATGAGAGGATTCACCACAGAGTTCTTCAAAGGGGAGCAATTCAGCACCCCAGGGCCAGGCCAGCAGCAGCGCTTCCCAAACCATCATCAGGCACTTTTAAGGATGAACAACAGCTCTCCAGGAGGCGTAGTGCAAATCCAGCCCTTTAAACTCATTTACTTTAATTGCGTAACATTTTAAATACTGCACGCCAGTGAGAGGCAGGTGGATCAGCAGGTGCAATGTGGCAATCTGCCAATAATGGCATCAGAAAAACAGTCCCTTACAGAGGCAAGAAGCAAAAGAGACTGAGTGAAGAACTCCTCTGAGCTTAATATCTATTTCATCCAGTAATTGCAGCAGAGGGGAGGATTTCCAAGCAATCTAAACCAAAGCTGTTTTATTCATTTTTAGCTGTGCCTTTTTTTAACAGGGGAGGTCTCAGAAATAGAATTTTGGTCCAAATTCAGCCAAGTCCTTTCTGCATTCATCCTACTGAAACTCATTTATGAGTAAAGATGTTAAAAGAGAAATCATGAAAGCAGATGTTTTCTTTTTAAAGTTTTTTTTTTGTTTTTTTTTTTTAAGAACAATCTGAAGCCTTTCATGCTAAGTTTTATATTGGGGGTATTAATTTGACCCAAGTAAAATTTGAAGACAAATTGTTAAAGGAATTCATGAGACTAATTTCTAAACTTAAAATAAACTCTAAACTACATGAACATTCTATTTTTCCTTTCATTGGCTCTCTTTATATACAAGGAAGAAAAACTGTGCAGATAATGTGTAAAAAGACTATAAAAATAGCTTTAAAACTATTAAAATTAGATATTCATGAAAATTTTCAAATTGATTAGAGGTAGATAAATGAACACAGAATTGGGAACCTGATCTTTTTGTGTATAAAAACAGGCAATTCATGATAATGTTTTTTTAATCACAGACATCATTAAGTTTTTAAATATTTTGATCAAATTGAGTTTTGAAGTTAAAGTGATGGTTAGTGGAGAGAAGTGAATGCTTTGTTATTGAATACCATCTCTATTTCAGGCTTCCTTTTTTGCCAAAGTGCAACTCTATTGAAGTTTATACAGAAGTGGCAGTTAAAGTGTAATCATATAAGATATCCTCAGCAGCAGCTCAAAACAATTCAGCGTAAGACAGAGGAGGAAAACAGAGGTGTAGAGTTACTACAATTTTAAGATCTATTTGTCAGGCCCTGTGGTTTATCTGTTTCATCTATGTATTCTGAAAGCAGATGCTATTCATTCTACTTTTCCTTTGTGTTAACCAAGGCTAAGCCAGACGGCCATTGGGTGGTGTACAACAGTTTCCAATAATTTCATCTGTATGCCTCAGTGAGCCATTTGCTTGGCACACATGCTTTGAAAATATATCAATAATGTAGGGATGATGTGATAGGCAATGAGGGTTTCCCTTCATATTTATTGTACTACCAAGACAATGGCAGTAATGAAACCCCTAAAAAGAGAGAGGCCTGTAGAAAACTATAAATGGTAATATTCAGAGTCCTGCCTACATGTAAGTTATAAAGAGGGTGTAGACAGCTATACATTCTCTGATTTCTGCCTTTTACTTCTGTAGTATCACTTGATAAATCAAGACATACCTTCCACTTAAATACCTCCATCTCTAATACTGTACAAGCTTTTATTTTTCCCCTGATCACCATGCAATCCAATATTTGCTATTAACTTACATTCACCCAGTTCATAACTCACCCTTTCATATCATTAATCAGGGTATCCTTTCAATCATGGCAGTACACAGGGAAGGAGTGCAGGCAAAACAGTGATGTAAAAACGTATCTATTTCACACCAAAATAAAAGTGAGATCAGAAAAATAAACTTGTATCATAGAAAACTTTACATGGCATAATGTCCTCCCAATCTGCTGATCCCCATAGCCAGTAATTAGAATTGCAATTTACATCATTTTTCTAAAAAGACATCTAGAGTAGCTTACTCTTTTGCTTCTGATGTTGAAAACTGTTTCTGATGATATTTAAGTATCTGTCCTCTCTGCCCCAGCACTCATAGTACCCTGAGTAATCTTATTGGCAGCAGTAGGAGGCCTGAAGCCAAGTCAGGCAGATGCAGGAAGGAACACTCCTGATTGCTGACGAGGCCTCTTGGAACCACAAATCTGTTATGTAGGGATTTGAGGCTTCTTACCAGATATCAAGTGAAAACAAATGACTGGCTTAACGTTTGTGATGTTCTGTCATTTGAGTAGTGAAAGGTTGGTTAAATGATTATCCAGTCTGGCTAATCCACAGACTGTAGCTGCCATCCCAACATTATGTTACAGAACCAAGTAGGGTCCACTTACTCTCACACAGTAAGCCAATCTATTGACACTGGGGTGTAGTGAAAGAAAGCGGTGTCTATTGCAGGGCTTTAAGCAAAGAGTCCAGGGCAGCTAGAGCTTAAAAGACCTGAATTCCCTAAAGGCTTTTAGGGAAAAGTTTAAAAAAACAGGATGAGGAAGGGGGCTTGTGAAATGTGTGATCAGCTCATGGACACTTCTCTGATTGGCTGGTGGTGAGGTAACTGGGAGTCAACATCATGAAACTTCTGGTTCAGTCTGGGGGTCTACGTGCTTGTGGGAGGCATACAGCTAAGTTCTTCCACCTGGTGGGGGGTTTCAGTCTCTACAAAACAACTCAGAGACAGTGTTCCAAATTGTATCTATAGTACTGGAGGGGGAACTCAAGGTACTTGATTTTGTTTAATGGCTAAAGTATTATTATTTTGACTTTCTTGACTGTTTTCCTTTCTTTCTGGATTTTCTCACTGCTCTGATTTATTACCTTTCTATAGACAAAAGGCAGGTGGAGGACATGAGGCTGGAGGGAGTCCTGTTCTGGGAGGCCCTATAGGGCCCTGCTCAGTTACACTAGACTTCCTAAAACTTATTTTATTCCTTTAAGAAGGTTAAAAAAAGAAAAAACAAAGGGAAAAATAATCAGCCTACTTTTTCATTAATAGAGGTTCTGGATAAAAAAAGAAACTAAAACCAATATTGACGTATAATATGGATTTGATATATCAGATTTTTAATTTCATTGAATGACAGGGTTGTTGAAATATTCATGTGGTAGAAATCATCAGTCACATTTCCTGGTAAGTAAAAGAGTGGTATGGCATAATTTCTGTCTTGGTTCTTATGAACAACAGAATCTGTCTCAACACAGGTGATACAGACGAAGTCAGAAAAGTTAGGTTGATCTCCAGTACAAGGGCCAAAGTTACCAGGCCTAAAGCATGTATAAATCTAGGATTGCAGAAAGAAAGAGTGGGATAGGAATGAGATAGATAAAATGAGTTTTAAGAAATATGGGGAAATTTATTTTTTTGTTTGCATTCCATTTATAATGAGTTATTGACTATGCCAAAGGCTTTAACTGTGTGGATCACAATAAACTATGGAAAATTCTGAAAGAGATGGGAATACCAGACAACCTGACCTGCCTCTTGAGAAACCTGTATGCAGGTCAGGAAGCAGCAGTTAGAACTGGACATGGAACAATAGACTGGTTCCAAATAGGAAAAGGAGTATGTCAAGGCTGTATATTGTCACCCTGCTTATTTAACTTATATGCAGAGTACATCATGAGAAATGCTGGGCTGGATGAAGCACAAGCTGGACTCAAGATTGCTGGGAGAAATATCAATAACCTCAGATATGCAGAGGACACCATCCTTATGGCAGAAAGTGAAGAACTAAAGAGCCTCTTGATGAAGGTGACAAAGGAGAGTGAAAAAGTTAGCTTAAAGCTCAACATTCAGAAAACTAAGATCATGGCATCCAGTCCCATCACTTCATGACAAATAGTTGGGGAAACAGTGGAAACAGTGTCAGACTTTATTTTTCTGGGCTCCAAAATCACTGCAGATGGTGACTGCAGCCATGAAACTAAAAGACACTTACTCCTTGGAAGGAAAGTTATGAGCAACCTAGACAGAATATTAAAAAGCAGAGACGTTACTTTGCCAACAAAGGTCCGTCTGGTCAAGGCTATGGTTTTTCCAGTGGTCATATATGGATGTGAGAGTTGGACTATAAAGAAAGCTGAACGCAATAATTGATGCTTTTGAACTGTGGTGTTGGAGAAGACTCTTGAGAGTTCCTTGGACTGCAAGGAGATCCAACCAGTCCATCCTAAAGGAGATCAGTCCTGGGTGTTCATTGGAAGGACTGATGTTGAAGCTGAAACTCCAATACTTTGGCCATCTGATGCGAAGAGCTGACTCATTTGAAAAGACCCTGATGCTGGGAAAGATTGAGGGCAGGAGAAGGGGATGATAGAGGATGAGATGGTTGGATGGCATCACTGACTCAATGGACATGGGTTTGGGTGGACTCCGAAAGTTGGTGATGGACTCATGGGGTTGCAGATTTGGACACAACTGATTGACTGAACTGAGCTGAACTAAATCTTCATGACAAAGAAAATCAATGATCATATGTTGAAGATTTTCAAATTGTTGTTTCTGTGTTTTTGAGATATAATTGGCATACAACACTATTAGTTTCAGATATACATCATAATGATTCAGTATGTGTATATATTATGAAATGATCACTACAATAAGGCTGGTTAACACCCATCACCATGGTTTCCTTCTCTGTACAGAAGCTTTTTATTTTGATGTAGTCCCTTTTGCTTGTTTTTGCTTTTCTTACCCTTGCTTTTGGTGTCATGTCCAAAAAACTCATTACCAAGACCAGTATGAAGGAGGTTTGCCTCTATGATTTTCCTAGGAATTTTATGGTTTTAGGCTTTATGTTCAAGTCTTTAACCTATTTGTGTTGATATCTGCATATGGTACAAGATGGTAATTCAGTTTCATCCTTTCGGAAATGGCTGTCCAGTTTCTCTGGCATCATTTATTGAGAAACTATCCTTTAAAGGGTTTTTAAATATAAATTTTATCAAATGTCTTTTTTTCATATGCAAAGAAAACTAATAGTTTTTTTTTGGTAGTTGATGGGTTTGCTCTTCTACATTAATAGTTTTTTATATCAAATCATTCTTTCATTTTTAGGGTAAATATAATTTAATACTGATTCACTGTATTTCTCAATAAGAAAAACAATGCAAATTTAATTTTTTTAAATTATTGCCAGTTTAAATTTACTAGTACTTTATTTTTTCCAATTTAAATCAACTAGTGTTTTATTTTTTAAAATATTTGAAAATTTAAAATTTGCTAGTGTTACATTATTGCCAATTTATATTTTCCAGTATTTTATTTTTTAAAACATGTGCATATTTTTATTTATGCATATATAGTATAAATTGTCTCTAAGTTCATTTTTGTATATTTTATCTGTTTTGAGTATCAGTTTGTTTGTGGAACTATTTAGGAGCATTATATTTCTTTTTTTTTTTTTGTATTTTGGAACTCTTTACATATCTTGATCTTTGTCTATTATTTCTTAGGTGTGTAAAACAATTGACAAAGAACTAACAAGGCAGACTTGTTTTTCCATTAATTTATTCTTAGGTTTAATTATTTATAAAATATGTTAAGGTAAGACAAGGCATCAGAAACCAAGAGTAATATCATTCTTGACTTTAAGGAATTTACAGTTTGTGAAAAACATACAATCAAATACAATCTAATGTCCTGGTTACTTTGATAGCATTTTTAAAAACTAATATGAAAGATAAAGAGGAGATGAGATGGACAACATACAAATCATTGGGATGCCTCGAAGTCACCTGCCTCCTGACATGATGGAGTATAAAATACATAGAACTATATATATAGTTGACTTCCCTAATGGCTCAGATGGTAATGAATCTGCCTGCAATGCAGGAGACCTGGGTTTGATCCCAGGTCAGGAGGATCCCCTAGAGAAGAAAATGGCAACCCACTCCAGTGTTCTTGCTTGGAGAATCCATGCACAGAGGACCCTGGCAGGCTACAATCCATGGGGTCGCAAAGAGTTAGATTGTGTAGTAGTATTATTTTTTAAAAAAGGAAATACTGACCCTTATTCACACTATCCCCACAATGATAGGTTGAATGAAGGCTAAAGGAACAATTTGAACAACAAAATAAGGAATCAGTCCCCAAAACCCAGAATGCGAGACATTCTTGTGTTCAGATGATCTTAAAATTAGTTCTTAAAAATCATGGCATAAAGGAAAGAAATATTGGAGGAAGGTGGTCAAAGTACAAACTTGCATTTATAAGTAAGTAATAGGAATGTAATGTACAGTGTGATAACTATAGAGAATACCAGTGTGTGAAATATAGGAAGCATAAAAGGAGTAGATCCTAAGATTTCTCATGACAAGGAAATAGGTTTTTTTTTTTCTTTTATTTTTATTGTGTTTATATGAGATGATGGATGTTAGCCAAACATACTGTAGTAATCCTTTCACAATATAGGTAAATCAAATCACTGTGCTGTACACTTTAAGTTTCTACAGTGATTGTAGAATAAATAAAACTGGGAAAAAAACTCAATAAAGCTCAATAAAATTGGAAAAATAAAAGGCCTAAAAAAAGATGGAATTGTTATGGAGCAAAGGACACAAAACAGGTAAAGAAAATACAGGGTGTATACCTTGTTTGATCCTAATTTAAATAAATCAGTTATAAAGAAATATTTGTTAGGCAAGCTTAAAAATTTGAATATAGTCTGTAGTAGATGATTTTAGCAAATTAATTTTGGCAAGTGTGATAGAATTAAGGTTATATTTTGTGTGTCCTTAGAAGTATTTACCTAAAAATTAAATATAAAACAAACAAACAAAAAAAAAGGTTGCTTTGGATTTGCTTTAAAATAGCAAATTACAGCAATGATACAGAGAGAAAATTGGCAAAATAAAATATTTATTGGGACTGTATAATGAGTACATCAGGATTCATTATACTATTTTCTCATTTTTTTTGATATTTGAAATTTTGCATGATAAAATATTTTAAAATACTGAAAGACCTGAGGCAAAGATAAATCTCTAATCTGAAATTATAAAGAAGAATTCCCTCATGGCGTTCAAAATATTGTTTCTCTAAATCGACATTCTTTTTTAACCTGCTAAGATGCAAGCTGTGCTATTTAGAATCAGTGATTATGTGCCATCTGAAAATAATCTTTGAAAAGACACTATAAGGCATTATACAAACAACATTCAGAAGACCTTATTCAGGACTCTTGATTATGAAATGCAATTTTGTTAAATTATCACAAAGAAAGAAAGGACATAACAATAGGAGAGCTATTTCATCCCCATTAACATTAACAGATTTTTTTTTCCTTATTTTTCAGAGAAAGGATATAAAAAATAGTACCTAAATATTGGTATTATCTGGGTAGCAGATAACTTCCATCTGAAAACGATTGCTGTTGTTGTTCAGTCGCTCAGTTGTGTCCAACTCTTTGCAACACCATGGCCTGTAGAATGGCAGACTTCCTGTCCTTCCCTGTCTCCTGGAGTTTGCGCAGACTTATGTCCATTGAGTCAATGATGCCATCCAATCATCTCATCTTCTCTTGCCACCACCTCCTTCTGCCCTCAATCCTTCCCAGCATCAGGGTCTTTTCCAGCAATTGGACTCTTTGCATCCTGTTGCCAAAGTATTGGAACTTCAGCTTAGCACCAGAACTTCCAATGAATATTCAGGGTTGATTTCCTTTAGAAATTACTGGTATGATCTCCTTGCTGTCCAAAGGACTCTCAAGAGTCTTCTCCAACACCACAGTTCGAAAGCGTCAATTCTTCAGCTCTCAGCCTTCTTTATGGTCCAACTCTTGCATCCATACATGACTACTGGGAAAACCACAACTTTGACTATATGGGCCTTTGTCGACAAAGTGATGTCTCTGCATTTTAATATGCTGTCTAAGTTTGTCAAAGCTTTTCTTCCAAGAAGCAAGTGTCTTTTAATTTCTTGGCTGCAGTCACCATCTGCAGTGATTTTGGAGCCCAAGAAAATCTGTCACTGTTTCCACTGCTTCCCCATCTCTTTGCCATGAAGTGATGGGACTTGATGCCATGATCTTGGTTTTTTGAATGTTGAGTTTTAAGCTAGCTTTTTCACTCTTCTATTTCATTTTCGTCAAGAAGCTCTTAGTCCCTCTTTGCTTTCTGCATTTGGTAAATCCTGCATATCTGAGGTTATTGATATTTCTCCCAGCAATCTTGATTCATGCTTGAGCTTCATCCAGCCTGGCATTTCACATGATGTACTCAGCGTATAAGTTAAATAAGCACGGTGAAAATATACAGCCTTGACATACTACTTTTCCAATTTGGAACCATTCTGTTGTTCCATGTCCATTTCTAACTGTTGCTTCTTCACCTGCTTACAGATTTCACAGGAAGCAGGTAAGGTGGTCTGGTATTCCCACCTCTTTAAGAATTTTCCACAGCTTGTTGTGATCCACACAGTCAAAGGTTTTGGTAGAGTGAATGAAGCAGATTTTTTTTTCCCTGGAATCCCCGTGCTTGCTTTTTCTATGATCCAACAGATGTAGGCAATTTGATCTCTGCTTTTTCTAAATCCAACTTTTGCATCTGGCAGTTCTCAGTTCATGTACAGTGGAAGCCTAGCTTGAAGGATCTTGAGCATATCCTTGCTAGCATGTGAGTGTAGTGTAATTGTGCAGTAGTTTGAACATTCTGTGGCATTGCCCTTTCTGTGGAATTGGAATGAAAACTGACATTTTCTGAAAATGGTAAAGACGAAAAAGTAAAGCTTCTAATGTATAGAAATACAGTCAATATTGAAAGTGAGATTGTTAGTCACTCAATTGTGTCCAACTCTTCATGACTCCATGGACTGTAGCATGCCAGGCTCCTCTTTCTGTCCATGGGATTCTCCAGGCAAGAATACTGGAGTGGGTAGCCATTTCCTCCTCCAGGGGATCTTAGTAACCCAGGGATCGAACCCAGGTCTCCCGCATCATAGACAGATTCTTTGCCATCACATATAAAAGAATAATTTGGGTTATCACATTCAGGAGAAAAAGCACATCCAGGAACTGTGCTAAAACCACCTTCTGAAAAGCAGCTGCAAATGTACATGTTTCCATGATTTTTCTTTTTCCTGTGTAATCAGTAAATTTATATTAACTTCTGCTACCACCAAGTGAAGAGATGACTAGGAACCTTCTCCCTAATACAAGACAGAAAAGACTTCCTGCACCGTGAATCTTCTCTTGGCCATTGAGGGGCACTTTGGAAAGCGTGAAGGAGTTTGAAAATGGCCAGCAATTTTGTCTGCCATCCATTTTTCACTGGAAAGCTGGCATTCCTGGGACAGCAAGGGGAGTCAAGAAAAAGAAAAATATAGTCCAACTCATTAAAAGAAAAGATGAATGAGATGGATTCTTTAGATTGATGATGAAACACAGTCTCTGACTCAATATACAGTTGACAGAAGTAAAATCTGTTTCTCCATCTTTTTAAAAACAATTTCTACCAGAGCTGACTTTTCTGTATGAAATTTCCCTAAATAGTTTCAGAAAATATTGTAAATTGACACATTCCTTTTTATAAAAATTCCAGAAAAGTCTTGCAATTACTAGGCAAGTTGCCCTACCATAGAATTATTTCAAAGAGTTTAACAAAAGACACACTGGCAAGTAAATGGAATCTGCTTATCTTTCCCAAATCATCCATTGATAGAACCAGGCAGGCATCAGAGATACAAAGTTTAATAGGAACTCAAATAGCAGGACATATCCCAGCTCCTGTCCTGCTCTTAGGACAATCTTTCAGATTTTAATCCATGAAACACTAAATTTAGGATAAATAAGTCAGACATGACTGAGCAACTAACACTTTGTCTCTTTTTTTTTTTTCCCCCCCAAAGTAAAAACGATGAGGCTTCCTTGTCTGAAACACTCTGAAACCTCAGCGAGCCCAGCCCCTCCCACAGAGCAGAGCCAGACAGAGCTCATGAGTCCCCAGACTCATCAGGAGGACTCTGCATCCAATTACATAGTACTCAGTCCTCGAACAAAGGCAGGGGTGGAGGGAGAGGCCACAGTGCATGGAGTAACCCCCAGGCAGCTACCCTCCTGCGCACAGCCTGCGGCTTTGCTTTCTGCCAACTTCACAGCAGGGCCCGGCAATTTTTCTCCTGAAATAGAAAATCTACTCCGGAAAAGCACTAGGATGCAAAGTTGATTCTACAGACAATGCTTGGGAACACAGAAGAGAGTTTCTGCCACATACTAGAAAGCAGACAGCCTCGCAAAACATCTCGTTGGAGGTTTACATTTTCCCCCACATTACTCTTTTATGAGTAGTCACTAGCCTGCTCTCTTTCCTTCCTGAATATTCCCTATAAAACAACATCCTTAGCCTGCCTTTTTCTAACTAGACCTACTGGAGGACTTACAGGCCCTGAAGGCCCAATTCAGAACTGGTTTATCAAATCGTTCCTCTAATGAACTCCTCTAACTGCCTAGGGGGAATCTGCTGCAAAGAAAATTCAGTTTTGTATGTCATTATCTTTGCATCTTAGAATGTGAAATAAGCAGTTCTTAGGACAGAGGCTGGAAGGGCCCTCAGTGAAGTGTATGCATGTGCGGGTGAGCTTTCATGTCCCGCACAGAGTCATTGCAGAACCACAGATGTCCTGTGTTACTTATAAATAAACTCCCCACAGAACAAGAAGGCCAAGCAGTGGGAGTGAGCTGAAGGTATCTTTAGGGCACAGCTGATTTCCTCAGAAGCCTGCTTCTCAAAGTTCAGGGCCCTTCACTTGCAGAGGGGTTCGGTTTGGTTAGCGGGGTTTCTCAGCTTATACTGAGCATGCGCATTGCCTGGGAATGTTGTCAAACTTCTGAGGTACTAGGTCTGAGCGGTGGCCGGTTTTGCTCTACATTTTGAACAGAATTGTCCATGGGTCACAATTTGAGTAGCAAGGAGAATATTCTAATGGGTTGTGGATACTGGTGATGGTATAAAAAGTAGGAGAGGGAAGGGATAGCAACTGGCAATCAGAAGACATTTCTATGTAAAATTTCTGGTAAGTTAACTAGAGAGCTACTGAGATTTCCAAGGTACCAACACTTGTTTTGACTTCAGTTCAGTTCAGTCACTCAGACGTGTCCGACTCTTTACGATTCCATGAACCGCAGCACCCCAGGCCTCCCTGTCCATCACCAACCCCTGGAGTCCACCCAAACTCATGTCCGTCAAGTTGGTGATGCCATCCAACCATCTCATCCTCCGTCGTCCCCTTCTCCTGCTCTCAATCTTTCCCAGCATCAGGGTCTTTTCAAATGAGTCAGCTCTTCGCATCAGGTGACCAAAGTATTGGAGTTTCAGCTTCAACATCAGTCCTTCCAATGAACACCCAGGACTGATCTCCTTTAGGATGGACTGGTTGGATCTCCTTGCAGTCCAAGGGACTCTCAAGAGTCTTCTCCAACACCACAGTTCAAAAGCATCAATTCTTTGGCACTCAGCTTTCTTCACAGCTCCAACTCTCACATCCATACATGACTACTGGAAACACCATCTCTTTCAGAATTTTCCACACTTTATTGTGATCCACACAGTCAAAGGCTTTGGCATAGTCAATAAAGCAGAAATAGATGTTTTTCTGGAACTCTCTTGCTTTTTCCATGATCCAGCAGATGTTGGCAATTTGATCTCTGGTTCCTCTGCCTTTTCTAAAACCAGCTTGAACATCTGGAAGTTCATGGTTCACGTATTGCTGAAGCATGTCTTGGAGATTTTTAAGCATTACTTTACTAGCCTGTGAGACGAGTGCAATTGTGCGGTAGTTTGAGCATTCTTTGGGATTGGAATGAAAACTGACCTTTTCCAGTCCTGTGGCCACTGCTGAGTTTTCCAAATTTGCTGACATATTGAGTGCAGCACTTTCACAGCGTCATCTTTTAGGATTTGAAATGGCTCAACTGGAACTCCATCCAGTTGCTCCTCCACTAGCTTTGTTCGTAGTGATGCTTCCTAAGGCCCACTTGACTTCACATTCCAGGATGTCTGGCTCTAGGTGAGTGATCACACCATCGTGATTATCTGGGTTGTGAAGATCTTTTTTGTATAGTTCTTCTGTGTTTTTTTGCCACCTCTTCTTAATATCTTCTGCTTCTGTTAGGTCCCTACCATTTCTGTCCTTTATTGAGCCCTTCTTTGCATGAAATGTTCCCTTGATATCTCTTATTTTCTTCAACAGATCTCTAGTCTGTCCCATTCTATTGTTTTCTTCTATTTCTTTGCATTGATAACTGAGGAAGGCTTTCTTATCTCTCCTTGCTATTCTCTGGAACTCTGCATTCAAATGGATATATCCTTCCTTTTCTCCTTTGCTTTTCACTTCTCTTCTTTTCACAGCTATTTGTAAGGCCTCCTCAGACAACCATTTTGCTTTTTTGCATTTCTTTTTCTTGGGGATGGTCTTGATTCCTGTCTCCTGTACAATGTCATGAACCTCTCTCCATAGTTCATCAGGCACTCTGTCTATCAGATCTAGTCCCTTAAATATATCTCTCACTTCCACTGTATAGTCATAAGGGATTTGATTTAGGTCATACCTGAATGGTCTAGTGGTTTTCTCCACTTTCTTCAATTTCAGTCTGTGTTTGGCAATAAGGAGTTCATGATCTGAGCCAGAGTCAGCTCCCAGTCTTGTTTTTGCTGACTGTATAGAGCTTCTCCATCTTTGGCTGCAAAGAATATAATCAGTCTGTTTTCGATGTCGACCATCTGGTAATGTCCATGTATAGAGTTCTCCTGTGTTGTTGGAAGTGGGTGTTTGCTATGACCAGTGTGTTCTCTTGGCAGAACTCTATTAGCCTTTGCCCTGCTTCATTCTGTACTCCAAGGCCAAATTTGCCTGTTACTCCAGGTGTTTCTTGACTTCCTACTTTTGCATTGCAGTCCCCTATAATGAAAAGGACTTCTTTTTTGGGTGTTAATTCTAGGAGGTCTTGTAGGTCGTCATGGAACTGTTCAACTTCAGCTTCTTCAACGTTGCTGATTGGGGCATAGACTTGAATTACCGTGATATTGAATGGTTTGCCTTGGAAACGAACAGAGATCATTCTGTCATTTCATTGACTTCATTTACTCATTCTAAAGTCTCTATACCAATTTTGCAACTCATTTTTTATCTGCAATTTTGTATTCTTTTTCTTGAAGAAAACTCCTAAAATTGTAAAAGCTTCAGGCTACATGAAACCTAGGTCAGTCATTATCTGTGAAAAAAGTGTGAAAGTTAGTCACTCAGTCACGTCCAACTCTTTGCGCCCCTGTGGACTGTAGCCTGCCATGCTTCTCTGTCCATAGGATTCTCCAAGCAAAAATACTGGAGTGGGTTACCATTCCCTTCTCCATGGGCTCCTTCTCACCCAGGGATGGAACCCAGGTCTCCTGCATTGCAGGCAGATTCTTCACTGTTTGAGCCACCAGGATAGCCCTAGGGAGACAGAAATTTGGTTTAAGACAGTGCACCTCAACTTAGCTTCATGGTTCACATCTGAGAGGAGCACTTTATCAGTAGGAAATAAGGCAGTGAAGAGAAAAAAAAGTGTTACACAAAAAAGATAAGGGCCAGATATATCTCTTTTCAGTCAAGGCTAAGTAAAGAATAATGAAGAAAATAAAAGTAACTCTTGGCTTTACTGGAAAAAAAAATTCTCTACAGTAGTGTTTTTATAAAGAATGGAGGAAGTGATGAATTTATTATTATTTGAATCAGAATAAATTTAAACTTTTAAAAATATTTGTTTAGCAACATAGCAATGAAGCTGTGAAATCCTGAGAAAAAAGAAATGAGATTAAATAATTATGGGGCAAATGTGAGAACTCAAAACCACAGAGGTTTGGATATATTCTATTCAGGGAAAAGAAAAAAAAAAATCCGCATTCAAAAAATCTAAAATAAAAGGATGGGTGGAATAAAATACAGATAATGTAAAATAAGATTTTATATCAAAGTATATAAATATAACCCAATAATATAAATTTTAAAACCTGGCCTGAGCAGCATCAGGGCAGAAGAGAGGTTACTTTCGCTGTAGTATGGTACTTACATGAAAGATACTGATGTAAATTCATGGTGAACTGGCAGGAAATAAGTCCCTGGGAAAAACATCAGTATACCAGTGTTAGTCTATGGAATCTTAAATAGACAAACATAGAAATCTTAAATAGACAAAAGGAACTAGAAGCTGAAAATAATATAATTATAGAAGAGAATTGCATTTTTAATTAAGTCGTGTAACTTGAATCATTTTCAGGAATCAAGCTTTGTTGAACACACACATGTTCTTAGATTAAAATACGAATACCAAAAGAATGCATGAAATCTACATGCTGTATCAACAGATTATTAAAAATACATAAATAACCTCAAATTAGAAAACATAAGAAACAAATTCTGAAACATAAGAAGTCATCAAATAGGCAATGAAAGATATTTTGGAAAACTATGTCAAAACTGAACAACTAAAGCTGTATTTAGAAGTAAAATCACAGTATTACATATTTCAGTTGTTTAAACAAAAGGGAAATACTTCAGCTGTAGTAATTAGAGAAAGATAAGAAAATATACAGTGATGAGGAAGAAACATTACAACACAGAAGAAAATAGAGGGGAAAATACTAGAATTGATAAGACTGAGAACCATGCTACTTAAATCTAAAATGAAATCCCAATAAATGTAAATTTAATTAACAGAACACAAAAAAATTAGGAATGGAATATACTGTCTTTTTTTAGTAGAAAGAGAGTGAAACCCATCTGCAATTTCTATAGAGGGACATAAATAAATTTAACTGCTAATATTGGAATATAAAACAAGATTTTGAAAGGACAGGGATGAAGCTGAGCCTCAATACAAACTAAAACAAGGGCCTTCAGGCAGTAAGCTTCTCCCTAGGGATTGAGTACTTACAGGTTTTATTGTAAGAGAATGTAGCTTTTTACCAGAGCTGATTTTTTTGACAGTATAGCTCCCATAAAATCTCTGTCAGTTGTCTATGATGTTTATTTCTGAGAATTTTGTGTAAATAGCAAAACTAGAAATCTTCTGGAATCATGGACTTTTAGAAAACACATTTTCTGAGGCTTTACCCACCCAATTTAAGTTTCCAGTACTTGCCCTCTCTGGGCATAATTGGGACTCCATATCTGGGAAACTCCAGCCTTTTCAAATTCATATACTCTGTGATGTTAACTCAGACCTAGTGGATGCTTTAGGTTTGATTTTACTTTCTGAAGGGATACATCATTCCAAGTGAATGGGAACAGCAGGAGTTGATGTGTGGGGTTGTCAGATTTCACTGAAATTCTTAACTATTCTAGCCTCACTCAAATGGCCATGGGCCCATCATTTTGTTATTAGCGCACTAATTGGAGGTTGCAAGGAAACTTGGCTTCATAGATGATAATCCGCTTCTCACCAATTGGTTTCAAATGCTATACCGCAAGACAAAACATGTCTTTTAACAAAGTTAAAAATTACCCAGCTGTTTTCTCCCTGCTCTTGCACATAAGTTCCTGTGGATTAGAGTTTGTCAATCTTGTGCTTCAGCTGAGGCCATAAGAAAGAGTCAATGGACTTTAGTATCTTGCACCTTTCCACAATAAACAAGAGTGTTCAGACTCATGGCACACCTAGAAGTTTATCTCACTTGTATGCTTGTCAGCTGTCCCACCTAGGATTAGGGGAACACGCTCTATACCCATCACACTCAGGAAGGGAACAACAAATAAATGAGATGATTTGAAATTTAATAGTAGGATGGCAGACTTAAATCATGTTAAATGTGACCTCTGCTCTGGGCAACGTGACACAGTAGGACCTGGAATTTACTCTCATCCCTGAAACAACTAAAAATAGGGAAACATGGGTTTCAGACCTTGGGCATCAGGTAGTGAAGAATGATTCCTGAGACAGGGAAGCAAAATGAGCTTTACAATTACTCCAGTTTCCTGTCTGGAGAGACTGTGTAGGCCACAGAGAAATGAACAGGAACCCAAGCAGAACTAGGAGGTCTCCTTCAATGGAAGAGAAACATGAAAGTCTTGAAAGGCCAATGTGCCTAGGAATCACAGGCCAAAGAGTACATGGAGGTTCTATGCATTTACCCCTGTTGAGTTATGCCTGAATTATGTGTGTGTGTGTGTGTGTGTATTTTAAATAAAATATCATATGTCTAAAGCTAAAAGCCAAGGAGAAAGCTATGAAGTCTGACACTGTATTATTGGGAATGTGTTTATAACAAGTAAACTTTTAAAATCTTTTTATAGAAAGAGGCTCATTTTTCTCACATCTATTGATTTACCTGCTCATGTATGTCATGGGCTATTTCTCTGTTTTTGACTTTGCTGTTCTTGATATTTGGCTTTTTCCCTTTTTAAAATGCTTCATAGTTTCACAGATGGTCACTGTAAGTCCAACTACCATTTCCACATTCAAGGGAAGAAGGGAGTGACAACACTTTTTTAATCTGGGAAATAAAAATTTTATTGTTTCTTAAACACTTAAATGACACCTTAAGAACCCACATCCAGAGATAGCATATGTTACACTGGTAATTTTAGTTTCACTTTATATGTACATATAGTATAGAAAAATGTTGCAAAGCTTCCTAGCTACACGGCAAACTGTTAAACGGAATAGCTTTTCCTACAAGGAGGAATTGGTGTTGGAAAGAGTTGTGGGTTATCCAAGCCACAATGTCTTGGCAGCTGAGGCTTGATAAAAGGGATCGTATTTCTTATAAAGAACCTAAGTCTTTATATTTAAGAGAAATGAAGATATACTTGGAAGCTTTAGATGTGAGAATTACAAAATAAGGCATGTTTTCAGAGAGGTTACTAAATTAGTTCAGAGGAGAAATGTTGCTCAGGGTGGATGATCAAGGTAGTAGAGATGGATATAAGTTGATAAGTAGAGAGGTAATTAGAAAGTGGTGTCACCAAGGTGTAAAGACTGGGAATCAGATTTTAAAGAGACAAGGTAAGTGGTTTTCAGTTCTTTTGTTTGAATACTTGAGTGTTCTGGATTAGAAATAGGGCCTGAAATTGGGTAGAAAATAAGTCTGAGGGATAGAGAATATAGATTTCTTTTGAGGAATTGAGTGTCTGAAAGAAGTTCATCTCGAGATGACAATTAGAAAGCTATTTGTAATTGAAATTCAAAGGAGAGCATGAAAGATTTGTATTTATAAATGTGCCATACAAAAAAATAAAATAAATGTGCCATACAGCATTGTACACCATGCATAAGAGAACCTCAGAAAGAATCTTAAAAAACTCCAACGATGACAAATAACTTTTTAGTGAACAAGTCAACCAGAAAAATTGAAAGAGGGCATGAAGAGCAGAAGAAAACTGGGAGAGTGAGTTCCATAGAAACCAAAGAAAGAGAGTTGAGAAGGAAGAAGTGATCAGCATGCCAAAGTGTATTCAGATATAAAGAAACTGATGGAAAATCACAGACAAAAAGTGCACCTTGAATTTTAGCAAAAGAGATTTCAGTTGAACAGTGATGAGGAGTGCAGGGGGAATTAAGTGAATGGAGAAGGCATATTTTTGATACAGTTCATCTATCAAATTACATGTTATTGCAAAAGCAAGAAAATAGTAGAAGGAAAGGGTGTGGGCTTGAAGGAAAAGTATGTTTGTACTTTTTATGAGTTGAGAAAATTAAATATGTATATATGCTGAAGATGGTCAGTTAGTGGGTGGAAGGAGAGTTGCAAGAAAAAAGATACAGGATAGGATGAGGGCAGAGATGGGTTGCTTTGCACATATGGACATGGAATTATGAGTTTCCCCTTTGTTCTGGCTTGTTTACTTCTAAAGCAGAAGCAATGTGTTCTTCTGAGTAGAAGGGAGGGCAGAGGGTGAAGAAAGTAGAGAGGTTTAAAATAGTCATTATGAAGAATGAGGAAAAAACACCTGACTAGGAGAAATAGAATGGTTGCCAGAAATTTTGAAAATCTGTTCAATATTAAGCCATAAATGTACACTGGCAGCTGGGTTTAACTACCCAGGTGCAAGCTTAGAGAAAACAGATAATTGGATTCATCCACTCTACAATGTTGCCAGGCAGGTGTGTTGAAAGGACAAAAGCACAACAGACATTATAAATTTTGCAGATTGTGGTTGAAATGATGAAGCATGGAATCTCAATATCTATCTGCAGGAAGGGCTCTGTGATAATGATGATTTTTATCTTCATAATTTTCCAAGTTCCTAAATTTTCTACATGTTTCTTTTAAATGCAGCTAGTCAGTTAGTTAACTTTCAGTAGTTTAAAGGTTTTAAGTAGCTCAGATTCATAGATATCCCATATTAAACATTACAATTAGTCTATAGCACTGTAGATTCCTGAATCTCATCAATAGCTCAATGCCGTGTCCCCCACAGGGCTTCCCTGGGACTTAGATGGTAAAGAATCTGCCTGCAATGCAGGAGACCTGGGTTCCATCCCTGGGTCAAGTCCCTCACACTCACAGGAAGCAAACAAGATTTGATCCCTCCCTCAGGGGTAGTATATGAAGCTAGATACAGCTGCACTGTCTGTACTGGCTGGGTCATAGACCTGCAGCTTGTCTAGGCCATAATTTTTATGTGCAGCTCATCATCTGTCTTTACGCTCTCCTTGTGGTAGCTTCAATAGTCTGTATAGCTCATCCTTCTTTCTATAGTATTTATCAGCCAGAAAAATAGTCTTATTGCTACCGGGTTATCATCTTCTCCTCTCAATGCTGTCTGTGTTCTTGGGTTAGGTGTATTGGGATGTTTTACTTCTACCTTCTTGATATGCATAGTGATTGCTACCACTATAAGCTAAAAGATCCTGATTTCTTCAAAGGCATTGGAAATCCCATTTATTTAACAGTGGTCACCATCTTGTTTTTCTTTATATCTATGTCTTCCTGCTTGCTACTCAGAAAAATTATCATCACTCTTTCCTGAGAATTAGAGCTCTAAGATCCTCTCTGACAATTTACAGATTAGTGATTTTTCTCTATGTCAATTCTTACATAGTAATCTTATTTCATGAGATTGTGTTTTCATAATTTAAAATTTTGCTGATATCTTATTCATTAGTATTTGAACAATTTATTTTAAAAATGATGGCTTGTATCAGTAATACTGAGAAGATACTGGAGTGGGTAGCCTTTCCCTTCTCCAGGGGATCTTCCCAAGCTAGGTATCCAACCCAGGTCTCCCACCTTGCAGGCAGATTCTTTACCAGATGAGCCAAAAGGAAACCCAAAATTACTGGAATGGGTAGCCTATCCCTTCTCCAGAGGATCTTCCCAATTCAGGAATTGAACCAGGGTCTCCTGCATTGCAGGTGGATTCTTTACCAACTGCACTATCAGGGAAGCAGAAAGCTACATTTAATAAATTCCTTGGTCAATATCCTTCCAGACATCCAATGCAGATCTTGACAAATATATGAGATCAAGATTAATTTTATCACCTCCTTCAATTGGAGGTGGAAACATTGAACATCTTTTTGTATTTATTTTTCTGAGAGGAAGTTGATTGCTGGAGAGTTTTCAAAATTAAGAATGTTTTCTTTTCCAGGCACCATGCAAGGCCTTGGGCCTAGGTTCAGTTCAGTCCAGTCACTCAGTCGTGTCCAACTCTTTCTGACCCCATGGACTGCAGCATGCCAGGCTTCCCTGTCCACCACCAAATCCCAGAGTTTACTCAAACTCATGTCCATCAAATCAGTGATGCCATCCAGCCATCTCATCCTCTGTTGTCCCCTTCTCCTCCTGCCTTCAGTCTTTCCCAGCATCAGGGTCTTTTCCAATGAGTTAGTTTTCTTTACATCAGGTGGGCAAAGTATTGGAGTTTCAGCTTCAGCATCAGTCCTTCCAATGAATATTCAGGACTGATTTTCTTTAGGATGGATTGGTTGGATCACCTTGCTGTCCAAGGGACTCTCAAGAGTCTTCTCCAACACCACAGTTCAAAAGCATCAATTCTTCAGTGCTCAGCTTTCTTTATAGTCCAATTCTCACATCCATACATGATTACTGGAAAAATCAAAGCTTTGACTAAACAGACCTTTGTTGGCAAAGTAATGTCTCTGCTTTTTAATATGCTATCTAGGTTGGTCATAACTTTCCTTCCAAGGAGTAAGTGTCTTTTAATTTCATGGCTGCAGTCACCATCTGCAGTGATTTTGGAGCCCCCCAAAATAAAGCCTGTGACTGTTGCCATTGTTTCCCCATCTATTTGCACGGAGTGAAGTAACCAGATGCCATATCTTAGTTTCTGAATGTTGAGTTTTAAGCTAACTTTTTCACTCTCCTCTTTCACTTTCCTCAAGAGGCTCTTTAGTTCTTCTTCGCTTTCTGCCGTAAGGGTGGTGTCATCTGCATATCTGAGGTTACTGATATTTCTCCCAGCAATCTTGATTCCAACTTCTGCTTAATTCAGTCCAGCATTTCTCATGATGTACTCTGCATATAAGTTAAATAAGCAGGGTGACAATATATAGCCTTGACATACTCCTTTCCTGATTTGGAACCAGTCTTTGTTCATGTCCAGTTCTAACTGTTGCTTCTTGACCTGTATACAGATTTCTCAGGAAACAGGTCAGGTGGTCTGGTATTCCCATCTCTTTCAGAATTTTCCACAGTTTGTTGTGATCCATACAGTCAAAGGCTTTGGCATAGTCAATAAAGCTGAAATAGATGTTTTTCTGGAACTCTCTTGCTTTTTTGATGATCCAACAGATGTTGGCAGTTTGATCTCTGATTCCTCTGCCTTTTCTAAATCCAGCTTGAATATCTGGAAGTTCACAATTCATGTACTATTTAAGCCTGGCTTGAAGAATTTTGAGCATTACTTTGCTAGTGTGTGAGATGAGCGCAATTGTGTGGTAGTTTGAGTATTCTTGGGTATTGCCTTTCTTTGGCCAAGGAATCCCTTTTAAAATTTCTCCAACTCAGTTAACGTCATCTATCATTCCTGAGAAGTTGTCCATTGGTATAGAAGTTGAAAGTATGTTATGGGAATGCCCAATAATCTTTTAGACATAAATTCCTGTTAAGATTCAGATTTGATTATCGAGATTATAGAAGTAGAAAAAAGAATGGAGTGATTCAAATGTAAATTATTTTATTCATGTAGGTGGGAAGAGATATAATAAAAGAAATGAAATGCACTTTTAAATGTATTTTTCTTATGCTAACATTTCAAAATAATCATGAATGTAATTCTTATATACACTGTCAGAAGCATTTTGTGATTTAGTACATAATTTTCAGGGTTTCAGAGTATCCTGTTTTATGCATAGGATATATATATATGTGTATATATATAGAGAGAGAGTTGGACATTTATATTTTTCTAATTAATTTTGCTGTAATGAATAACATGATAAACTTATTTACAGTTTATTACTTGCATGGACCTCAGTTAATTTCATTAGGATGAATTTCTAAACATAGAATTGCAAGGTCAAAACGCATCACATAAGAAATTTGTCTTATCATGCCAATTGACCTCTGGGAAACTTCTAAATTTTATTACCCTAAGCAAGACATGATTTTAATGGAAAATTAATGGATAATATATTTCTTTTGACTAAGCATGATAATAATCACTGCTAGAGAAATGAAGGATAAAGTAAAAGTCATGCAGAATGAATCTAATCTGTTTCTACAATTACCCTTCTCCATCTAAAAATCCTCCTACTGATTCTCTTTTAAAGCCCCATGAAGGGGAGGTGTCATCTTCTTTGTTATTGATGAGGTATCATTCATGACATAAGGAAATCTATCTACCCATCCATTCATGTGTAATGAGAAAGGATTCTGCCCTTCAAAGACCATGTGCTTTCGTTACAGTTTTGGTGAATGTTTCCTTCCTGATATAGAATTTATATATACATAATGTGTGCATAATGTATACACACATATGTATGTTTATGCATATGTATGCATAATCACACAAACCATGTTTGGCCTTTGTGTAAGTAGATTTAGGTTTGAAGGAATTTCAGGAAACTATGTTAAGTGTTTTTAAGAGGCAGTAGATAGTCATGTTCACAACAGCACTCATCTGCACAGAGAGTTAGAAAACCCAGCAAAAAAGTCTTGGAGGTTGTGTGGCACAAGCATCATTTGGATCATTACTACTCTGTGTTGAAATCAGAATTAAAATGTCTACCAGAAACTATCTGAACAGTATGTTTTTTATTATACCTATGTACAAACTAGACAACTTTATAGATCAAATGAAGGATCTTTTATTTTAATATCTAACCTGTGAGTTATTTCAACTGTGTAAATTAAGTCAGCATTCTGTTTTAAGATCTCCTAAAGGAAGTTTTCTAGATTTTTTTTTCCCCTCAGAAGTTCATTAGAAACTTTTCCCCTATAATTAACCTAAATCCATTGTCCCTTGGGATCTCTTAAGTGTCTTTGCAGTGTATTTTCTCCCTGGTTTTCAATTGTGTACTCTCTACTTATAGGATTATCCTTCAATTAAAGTATTCCATTTACAAAAGCTATCTTAAAATGCACTCTGTGTAGTACTGTGTTGCGTCAGTCCTGTCCAACTCTTTGCAACCCTATGCGCTGTAGCCCACCAGGCTCCTCTGTCCACAGGATTCTCTAGGCAAGAATACTGGAGTCGGTTGACATGCCCTTCTCTAGGGGATCTTCCCGACCCAGGGATCGAACCCATGTCTCTTATATCTCCTGCATTGACAGGCGGGTTCTTTAGGACTAGCAGCACTTGGGAATCCCTTAAAATGCACAAATCTAAATAGATATTTTTTCTTTTTCCTCTCTATACAGAAAAATATGAGTTAAAATATTGTCTCTTGTTTCTTTATGACCAAAGTTTTTAAAATACTTCTTCTAAATGAAATTTCACTTATCCTTATTTTCAATTTACTCTACAAATCTTCTAAATGAAATTTCACTTATCCTTATTTTCAATTTACTCTACAAATTTCATAAGTTTGAATAATTTTTTTGACTGTTTCAATTGTGATCCAAAAACTAATGGATACGAAATATGCTTGCCTTGGTGAATGTAAAAGTAAATACTACATCAAGAAATATTTTTATGCAGAAAAGAAATACTAATTTATGATAAAACATGCCATATTGGATTAAAACAATATAGGAGCACATGAGTCAGACTGTTCAAGAGAAATGCCTCAGTTGGATGTTTATTTAAAATTCAAATTTAGATATATTTACTTTAATATTTATATTTTTGTATCCTGTTTTGTATTAAACAGGTTGAATAAAACATACTTTTACAGTTACAAACCATTGTGATGGGTCATTTGGAGCCTAAAATAACGCATTTAATTTAAGTCTCCGTGGACTCCCCTCTTGGCTCAGATGGTAAAGTGTCTGCCTGCAATGCAGGAGACCTGAGTTTGATCCCTGGGTTGGGAAGATCCCCTGGAGAAGGAAATGGAAACCCACTCCAGTATTCTTGCCTGGAAAATTGTGGTCAGAGGAGCCTGATAGGTTATAGTCCTGGGGTCGCAAAGAGTTGGACACTACTTAGTGCTTTCTCTTTCTTTTCTTTCTATGGAGATCTCAAAATAGTTTTCAGTTCAGTTCAGTCGCTCAGTTATGTCTGACTCTTTGCGATCCCATGAATCGCAGCACGCCAGGCCTCCCTGTCCATCACCAACTCCAGGAGTTTACTCAAACTCATGTCCATCGAGTCAGTGATGCCATCCAGCCATCTCATCCTCTGTCATCCCCTTCTCCTCCTGCCCCCAATCCCTCCCAGCATCAGGGTCTTTTCCAACGAGTCAGCTCTTCGCATCAGGTGGCCAAAGTATTGGTGTTTCAGCTTCAGCATCAGTCCTTCCAATGAACACCCAGGACTGATCTCCTTTAGGATGGACTGGTTGGATCTCCTTGCAGTCCAAGGAACTCTCAAGAGTCTTCTCCAACACCACAGTTCAAAAGCATCAATTTTTCGGCACGCAGCTTTTTTCACAGTCCAACTCTCACATCCATACATGACTACTGGAAAACCATAGCCTTGACTAGATGGACCTTTGTTGGTAAAGTAATGTCTCTGCTTTTTAATATGCTATCTAGGTTGGTCATAACTTTCCTTCCAAGGAGTAAGCGTCTTTTAATTTCATGGCTGCAGTCACCATCCACAGTGATTTTGGAGCCCAAAAAAATAAATCTGACACTGTTTCCACTGTCTCCGCATCTATTTACCATGAGGTGATAGGACCAGATGCCATGATCTTAGTTTTCTGAATGTTAAGCTTTAAGCCAACTTTTTCACTCTCCTCTTTCACTTTCATCAAGAGGCTTTTCAGTTCCTCTTCACTCTCTGCCATAAGGTTGGTGTCATCTGCATATCTGAGGTTATTGATATTTCTCCAGGCAATCTTGATTCCAGTTTGTGCTTCCTCCAGCCCAGCATTTCTTGTGATGTACTCTGCATATAAGTTAAATAAGCAGGGTGACAATATACAGCCTTGACGTACTCCTTTTCCTATTTGGAACCAGTCTGTTTTTCCATGTCCAGTTCTAACTATTGCTTCCTGACCTGCATATAGGTTTCTCAAGAGGAAGGTCAGGTGGTCTGTTATTCCCATCTTTTTCAGAATTTTCCACAGTTTATTGTGATACACAGTCGTAGGCTTTGGCATAATATCTCTGCTCAGAAAACTTTACTTTCAAATGATTCATCTGGGCATCAAAACTTATAAACAATGAGAAATTTTTGAAAAGTTTTAGTTGGCAATTTTCTAATATTACTTTCCCAGAAATCTACAAAGTATCTAACAATAAAGAAGGGTTGGATGTTACCATGTCTTAAAAATATTATTTCAGTATTAAGGAGTTAGTTTGCTCAAAATGAAGAAACAAAACAGAGATAAAGAAAGCTGAGTGCTGAAGAATTGATGCTTTTGAACTGTGGTGTTGGAGAAGACTCTTGAGAGTCCCTTGGACTGCAAGGAGATCCAACCAGTCCACCCTAAAGGAGATCAGTCCTGGGTGTTCATTGAAAGGACTGATGTTGAAGCTGAAACACCAATACTTTGGCCACCTGATGCGAAGAGCTGACTCATTTGAAAAGACCCTGATGCTGGGAAAGATTGAGGGCAGGAAGAGAAGGGGACGACAGAGGATGAGATGGTTGGATGGCATCACCGACACAATGGACATGAGTTTGGGTGGACTCCGGGAGTTGATGATGGACAGGGAGGCCTGGCGTGCCACAGTTCATGGGTTCGCAAAGAGTCAGACATGACTGAACAACTGAACTGAACAGAGATACAGCTTTTAATGGTTTAAGGAATAGTTATTAATATCATTTTCTCCCTATCATTTATTTATCTTTTGCTTTATGATTTATTAGAGGAGGAAACGGGAAACTTTTATTTTTTTTTATTTTTTATTTTTTATTGTTTTTTTCCCCCCATTTATTTTTATTAGTTGGAGGCTAATCACTTTACAATATTGTAGTGGTTTTTGCCATACATTGACATGAATCAGCCATGGATTTACATGTATTCCCCATCCCGATCCCCCCTCCCGCCTCCCTCCCCATCCCATCCCTCTGGGTCTTCCCAGTGCACCAGCCCTGAGCACTTGTCTCATGCATCCAACCTGGGCTGGTGATCTCTTTCACCCTTGATTATATACATGTTTCGATGCTGTTCTCTCAAAACATCCCACCCTAACCTTCTCCCACAGAGTCTAAAAGTCTGTTCTGTACATCTGTGTCTCTTTTTCTGTTTTGCATATAGGGTTATCATTACCATCTTTCTAAATTCCATATATATGCATTAGTATACTGTATTGGTCTTTATCTTTCTGGCTTCACTCTGTATAATGGAAACTTTTAAAAACCTTTCAAAATTAAGGTTTTCCTGTTTTGTCATTCTTGATATAATAATTGATGAAATTAAAACTCTATAAAAGATTATGATTTAATTTTTGTGGTCGTTTTTCCTGCTTTCACTTTTCCTCATTACCATGGATGATTGAGAATTAATCATATATCTATCCCCTACGATACTTACATAAAATTGTGACCCAATCTATATAGTATCACTTTCTATGTACTATTTGTATTCTATATCACTGTGTGATGAGACCTGATGTCATCAGTTTCTATTATTTTTGTTCTTTCTAAATCTTCCCTTACTATACAATAGGCACATATCTTTCCATAGGCAAAACTAGCATGTCCAGAGAATCTGTCTGTCTTTTTTTTTTTTTTTTTTGCATGTGTCTTTTGAAAAATGTCAAACCTTTGACAGAGTGGAAAATGTTTAATGCTTTTTTCCTATGCTGTCAAAATGTTGACATTTGACAGCGTGGGAAAATGTTTGACGTTATTCCTGGAAGGCTTTGTAATTCTTGTCTATGAAAACTCTTCATTTGCTTTCCTACAGTCCAGCTTTTACCACATAAAAATTTAACCCTCAAGTAGTAGCCTTTAGCAAATATTTCCATGTGCCACTCATTGTGCAGTGCCATAGTTATAGCCAGCCTGTCTTTTAGTAGGATAATATGACGCAAAAATTGTTCACCTTATGGCATTTTCTGCTTGGCAGTGGAGTGAATTGTATCATAAGTATTTTAGAGCAAAACTATGGAATTGTCCTTTTGCAATTGTATAAAACCATCATTTCCAGCACTGTTTTTGTGCATAGACTAAGAGAGATGTTTAAAAGCAAAGTTGCCCCAAAGAAAAATATTTAGACTACTATAGCAACATATCTTAGAATATAGAGGTGAATGTGTGTAGCTAAAAAGATTGGTGAAGAGAGATATTAATTGTCATGAGTCATTTGTGAATTGAGGTAGAATATAAATTGTTCACAATTTTAAAGAAATAGAAGAAGTTTTAACAGATAATCATAAAGATATAAACATTTGCAACGAATGGTGATAAAATAGATGATTTGTGATATTTGTGATTCTGCATGGTATAGCAGTGTGCAATGATTTTATGCTTGTTTTTGACATTGTTTGTTGTTGTTTTGCTGAGTTTCTTGTTCAAATAGTTGACAGACTATTCGCCTAAGGAGTTTTACATCTTTAGATTCTGATAACACCAATATATTAACATTAATATCAAGATATAATTGATTTAGCATTATGTTTAATAATGGAATAACCACCTTAAAAAATTAAAGATGTTGATGAATGATAGGATAAAGTTCAGGACTTGAGCATAGATAAATAGCAGGAAAGTGCAATGATTTGAAGTGATACATATTTCCACTTCATTTGTAATGGAATTCCAGGACCCATTCAAAATATAGCCAGGTGCATATATAGAGATATTTCTAGTTTAATCTTTAATTCAGGGACTAAAGAAATGTAAATTTCTTTATTTATTTGCTGTTAAGTGATTTTGTGAACAAGGATGTATTAAAAAAAAATTCTTGTGACCATGTAGTGTTCTTTAGGCTGTGGTACTTTACTTATTAATAATACTTTCAATTTCTTGAAATGAGCATCTGGGAGTATATAACAAAGAGGAAGAACTGAGATTGCTAAGCTTGATGATAACATACATCCTGCTCTGTTAATAATATCCAAAGTAACATTGTGAAATAGTGTCATGGACCTTAGGGCCTGGTCCTAGTCATAAAAATATTTAAAATCTTGTGACTTCTTCTGCAGTTCAAGGATAACATTATGGTTTTGGCATGTGAACCATAATGGACAAAAGATGTTTTTATATCATCTGTAAGTGATTTATAAGTGGTGTGTCTAGATTTGAGAGTTTAGAATTTTTCAAATCTATGTTTTCAAAGTGGTCAGAACAGTTGATGTGGGATTTATTAAAATAACATACCACCCATACAGTAAATAAACATCAAGACATTAGTATCTTTTTTAATTCATTGTTTTACATCAAGTAGATCCCAGACTTAAAGAGCACTTGGTAACAAAGCTTGCAGATAATTATTTTCCCATTTGCTGAGATATCATTTCTTTAGTGGTTGTGAAAAAAACAGGGAAAACTTTCTGTGACTAGTAATGTAAATTTTGATCCTTAAATAGGGGAAATGATATGTTATACCTCTAATGGAAAACATTCTATTATACATGGTTGTACAGAGCATTGTGAGGTCTGCAAAATATTCCGAGAACTGTTGCAGGGTCCAGTGACGATCAGCTATAGATTTGAGCCATCTGCACAGTTATATTCTAGCTATTGACTAAGCAGAGAACATGTATATAAAATTATTTAAATGTGTTTTATAAAAAAATAGTTGAAAGACACCACCAGTGTAAGACACTTTAATAAAATAATAAAAGCATTACCATCTTTCTAAACTCCATATATATGTGTTAGTATGCTGTAATGTTCTTTTGTAATGATAACCCTATATGCAAAACAGAAAAGGAGACACAGATGTACAGAACAGACTTTTGGACTCTGTGGGAGAAGGCAAGGATGGGATGTTTCGAGAGAACAGCATCGAAACATGTATATTATCTAGGGTGAAACAGATCACCAGCCCAGGTTGGATGCATGAGACAAGTGCTCGGGCCTGGTGCACTGGGAAGACCCAGAGGGATCGGGTGGAGAGGGAGGTGGGAGGGGGGATCGGGATGGGGAATACATGTAAATCCATGGCTGATTCATGTCAATGTATGACAAGACCCACTGCAGTATTATAAAGTGATTAGCCTCCAACTAATAAAAATAAATGAAAAAAAAAAAAGATTAAAGGAGAGAGAGAGGAAAAAAAAGATTAAATGAGAAAATTCATTAAAAAATAAATAAAATAAAATAATAAAAGCAAAGGGCTTCACATTATTCTAAATAAAGCAATAGACAGAATACAAAGACTAGCCCATGTCTCAGGTCAATTGCGTGTAGCAGAAAAGATGTGGGGAGGGAGAATGGAGAGTTAGTGTTTAATGGCGACACAGTTTCAGTTTAAGAACGCGAAAAATTCGAGCTATGGACGATGGTGAGAGTTGCACAACCATGTGACTGTACTTAGTGTCACTGAACTGTACACTTAAGTATGGTTAAAATAGTATGTTTTATATTATGTGACTTTTACCACAATAAGAAAAAACTTTTAAAAAAGTTATAGTTGATGAATGTGACTAAATAGATGTATTAAAATTAGGGAAAGAGTTTTGGAAGAACAGAAATAATCAATTTTGCCTTGGAAGAAAAGTGAGAAAACAACACTAATTTGATATGTAAAGGGTAAATAGTGTTTCAGCTAACCTGGATGCAGGCAGAAAATGTTTGAACCAAGTGAAAAAGGGAAAATTATCTTACTTATTATCAATATTTTAAAATATCTAATATATTTAAATTGTAATAACTTTCTGACTGGTAATGCTATTATTTTTAACAATAAGTAGAGATACCAAGGGAACATTTCATGCAAAGATGGGCTCAATAAAGGACAGAAATGGTAGGGAGCTGACTGAAGCAGAAGATGTTAAGAAGAGGTGGCAAGAATACACAGAAGACCTATACAAAAAAGATCTTCACTGCCCAGTTAATCACGATGGTGTGATCAACCACCGAGAGTCAGACATTCTGGAATGTGAAGTCAAGCGGGCCTTAGAAAGCATCACTACGAACAAAGCTAGTGGAGGTGATGGAATTCCAGTTGAGCTATTTCAAATCCTGAAAGATGATGCTGTGAAAGTGCTGCACTCAATATGCCAGCAAATTTGGAAAGCTCAGCAGTGGCCACAGGACTGGGAAAGGTCAGTTTTCATTCCAATACCAAAGAAAGGCAATCCAAAAGAATGCTCAAACCAATGCACAATTGCACTCATCTCACTCGCTAGTAAAGTAATGCTTAAAATTCTCCAAACCAGGCTTCAGCAATACGTGAACCAGGAACTTCCGGATGTTCAATCTGGTTTTAGAAAAGGCAGCGGAACCAGAGATCAAATTGCCAACATCTTGCTGGATCACTGAAAAAGCAAGAGTTCCAGAAAAACATCTATTTCTGCTTTATTGACTATGCCAAAGTCTTTGACTGTGTGGATCACAATAAACTGTGGAAAATTCTGAAAGAGATGGGAATATCAGACCACCTGACCTGCCTCTTGAGAAACCTGTGTGCAGGTCAGGAAGCAACAGTTAGGACTGGACATGGACCAACAGACTGGTTCCAAATAGGAAAAGGAGTACGTCAAGGCTGTATGTTGTCACTCTGCTTATTTAACTTATATACAGAGTACATCATGAGAAACACTGGGCTGGAAGAAGCACAAGCTGGAATCAAGATTGCCTGGAGAAATATCAATAACCTCAGATATGCAGATGGCACAACCCTTATGGCAGAAAGTGAAGAAGAACTAAAGAGGCTCTTGATGAAAGTGAAAGAGGAGAGTGAAAAAGTTGGCTTAAAGCTTAACATTCAGAAAACTAAGATCATGGCATCCAGTCCTATCACTTCATGGCAAATAGATGGGGAAACACTGGAAATAATGGCTGACTATATTTTTGGGGGCTCCAAAAATCACTGTAGATGGTGATTGCAGCAATGAAATTAAAAGACACTCCTTGGAAGGAAAATTATTACCAACCTAGGTAGCATATTAAAAAGCAGAGACGTTACTTTGCCAACAAAGGTCCGTCTGGTCAAGGCTGTGGTTTTTCCAGTGGTCATGTATGGATGTGAGAGTTTGACTATAAAGAAAGCTGAGCACTGAAGAATTGATGCTTTTGAGCTGTCTGTTGGAGAAGATTCTTGAGAGTCCCTTGGACTGCAAGGAGACCCAACCAGTCCATCCTAAAGGAGATCAGTCCTGGGTATTCATTGGAAGGACTGATGTTGAAGCTGAAATTCCAATACTTTGGCCAACTGATGTGAAGAGCTGACTCATTTGAAAAGACCCTGATAAAAATAAAAGACCCTGATGCTGGGAAAGATTGAGGGCAGGAGGAGAAGAGGATGACAGAGGATGAGATGGTTGGATGGCATCACCAACTCAATGGACATGGGTTTGGGTGGACTCCAAAAGTTGGTGATGGACAGGGAGGCCTGGCGTGCTGTGGTTCATGGGGTCACAAAGTCAGACATGACTGGGCGACTGAACTTATGTCTAATATTTATGGAACATTTAGTATGTGTCATTAATTTGCATGGTAAGTTGCTTCAGTTGTGTCTGTTGATGGGATTCTCCAGGCAAGAATACTGGAGTGGGTTGCTGTGCTGTCCTCCAGGGGATCTTCCCAACCCAGGGATCAAACTGGCATCTCTTCTGTCTCCTTCATTGACAGGAAATTTCTTTATCTCTAGAGCCTCCTGGTACATATTAACTCATCTAATCTTCAACCAAGCTTATTTGATAGGAACTATAATGGTTCTCATTATAATGATGAAAAACATTGAGATGCAAGGAAATTGAATAAAATTCCCAAGATTACACTGTGGTAAGAGATAGAGTCAAGATAGATATGCAGACAATCAGTTTATAGCCTCTGTAATCGTCAATGTACCATAGCAACAAAATAGCAATTTGAAATAACATGAGGCAGCAACATATTAATGAAATATTTATTTATCATTTCCTATATTCTAGTGTCAACCTATATATCACTAAGAGAAATGAAATATCTGTTCTTAAAAAATATGCATTTTACCTGGATGTATGAGTTCAGTTCAGTTGCTCAGTAATGCATAACACTGTACGAACTCATGGACTGAAGCACACTAGGCTTCCCTGCCCAACATCAACTTCTGGAGCTTACTCAAACTCATGTCCATTGAGTCAGTGATGCCATCCAGCCATCTCATCCTCTGTCATCCCCTTCTCCTCCTGCCTTCAATCTTTCCCAGCATCAGGGTCTTTTCCAATGAGTCAGCTCTTCACATCAGGTGGGCAAAGTATTGGAGTTTCAGCTTCAGCCATCAGTCCTTCCAATGAACACCCAGGACTGATTTCCTTTAGGATTGACAGATTTGATCTTGCAGTTCAAAGGGCTTTCAAGAGTCTTCTCCAGCACCACGGTTCAAAAGCATCAATTCTTCAGCACTCAACTTTCTTTATAGTCCAACTCTCACATCCATACATGACTACTGGAAAAACCATGGCTTTGATGAGATGGACCTTTGTTGGCAAAGTAATGTCTCTGCTTTTTAATATGCTGCCTAGGTTGGTCATAGCTTTTCTTCCAAGGACCAAACATCTTTTAATTTCATGACTGCAGTCACCATTTGCAGTGATTTTGGAACACAAGAAAATAAAACCTGTCACTGTTTCCATTATTTCCCCATCTATTTGCCGTGAAGTGATGGGACCAGATGCCATGATCTTAGTTTTCTGAATGTTGAGTTTTAAGCCAGCTTTTTCACTCTCCTCTTTCACTTTCATCAAGAGCCTCTTTAGTTCTTCTTTGGTTTCTGCCATTAGGGTGATGCCATCTGCATATCTGAAGTTATTGATATTTCTCCCTGAAATCTTGATTCCAGCTTCTGTTTCATCCAGCCCGGCACTTTGTATGATGTACTCTGCATATAAGTTAAATAAACATGGTGACAATATACAGCCTTGACATATTCCTTTCCCAATTTGGAACCAGTCTGTTGTTCAATGTCCAGTTCTAACTGTTGCTTCTTGACCTGTATACAGATTTCTCAGAGGCAGGTAAGGTGGTCTGGTATTCCTGTCTGTTTAAAAATTTTCCACAGTTTGTTGTGATCCACACAGTCAAAGACTTTGGCATAGTCAATAAAGCAGAAAAAGATGTTTTTCTGGAACTTTCTTGCTTTTTCTGTGATTTAGCAGATGTTGGCAATTTGGAATATGGTTCCTCTGCCTTTTCTAAATCCAGCTTGAACATCTGGAAATTCATGGTTCACGTACTGTTAAAGCCTGGCTTGAGGAATTTTGATCATTACTTTGCTAGCATGTAAGATGAGTGCAATTGTGCTGTAGTTTGAACATTCTTTGGCATTGCCTTTTTTTAGGATTGGCGTGAAAACTGACCTTTTCCAGTCCTGTAGCTACTGCTGGGTTTTCCAAATTTGCTGGCATATTGAGTGCAGCACTTTGACAGCATCATCTTTTAGGGTTTGAAATAGATCAGTAGGAATTTGACAGGGAGGCCAGTGGGATTTGTTTATAGAACTTCCACAGGTCTGGGGAAACCTGAACATATACACATAGGTAATTATATTACAATGAATGATTTATAATAGGTATAACAGTTATATAGCTTTTAATATTAAAACCTTTACATATGTTACTTTATCCAATGCTCATAGGAATTCTGTGTCAAAAGAACTATTATAGGGACTTCCCTGGACACCCAGTGGTTAAAACTTCACCTTCCAATGCAGAGGGGTGTAGATTCAATCCCTTGTTGGGGAGCTAAGATACAACATGCCTCATGGCCAAAACACCAAAACGTAAAAAAACAGAAGCAGTGTTGTAACAAATCCAGTAAAGGCTTTAAACAAATGGTCCACTGGTTGGACCATGAGTTTGAGCAATCTCTGGGAGATAGTGAAGGACAGGGACACCTGGTGTGCTGTGTCTATGGGGTTACAAAGAGTGGGACACAGCTGAGTGACTGAAGAACAACACACATGAAAAAAATCTTTAAAAAAAAGAACTATTATAAGCCTAATTTTTCACTTAATGAAATTGAGACCAATGGTATGAAGTAACCTAAGATTACCCAGATGGTAAATAATGGAGGTTTGCTAGAATTCCGCAGACTACATGTAAAGTCAATGCTGTAACAAGAGATGTTGGTTATATTACAGCATCCTCAGATCAGGGGGGAAAAAATGTACGTTTGAATATGATTTAAATTCATGAAACTGGTTTCAGCTTGGGGAAGAAAACTGGAAAAAAAATATGCACATAGCCTGTAATGATAATAATGCCAGATAAAACCTTGTTCACAGTGTTCTTGAACCCATCACAGAGTTCTGTGGTCACAGGATAATGAACTAGCAGAAAATCTAAGATGATGCGAGCTCTCTGAGAGTGATATACGACATGTGTCCTGGCTTACATGGGCAAGATGCAGCCACACATTGATAAGAAGAGTTCAGTTAGAATGATTAGCAAATCAGTGGAGGATAACCAAGTATATAAAATATTGGCGAGGGAAGGAGAAGTTCCTGGTGATGGCAAATAAGAAAAAGTCTGCACTCTGAAATCTACCAGGAGCTCACAAATAACAATTATAATACATATGAAAGAATGCAACACGTATATGGGTATGTAGGGTGGGTAGTTAGATAGGGATGATTGGATTGGTAGATAGATGGATGATAGGAAAATATTGAGAAAGTTTCTCTCCTGCTGCAGAATTGGCTGAGAGGAACAGCTGCTGGGGAAGAAAGGGTGAGAGTATCAAGAAATTCCACATGGAAACCTTCTCCACTATAACTTATGGAACAAAATCTTTCATATGTGGGAATGAAGGCAAAAAATATTATGGCCTCTATGACACTTATGAAAGCTCATTGCAAGTGGCAAAAGGGAATAGGAAGTAAAGATTTCTCTCTGGTTATATGCTCAGAACTATACCACAGGAGTGGTCGCAACACTAAGACCAATTCCATGAACTGTGAGATCTGGTTCTTTCCTAAAACAGAGGTTTAATAAAAATAAGAGAGGACACATTTCCTATCCACATCTGCATCTTTAGGCTAAAAATCACCCTCTACAAAATATCCTTCAAGACACTTCTCCGATATAGAGTGAAAAGGAGAGAACTAACGCTGAATGTAGAGCAGACATTGGAAGAGAAAATAAAACACTCAAGCAAACCAGCTGCTACCATGCCAGATATAGCTAAAAAAAATTAAAACTAATGATGTACTGAGAGTAGACATCGTAGCAACAAACCTTAAACTCCTTAGTAGATCAACATAAGTAGTCTTCACTAGATGCCTGTTACTGAACAAAACTTGGGGCCAGTCACCCACACACAGTGAAGCAAATCTACTGACACTTGATTGTGGTGAAGAAAAATACGGTGTTCAGTTCAGTTCAGTTGCTCGGTTGTGTCTGACTCTTTATGACCCCATGGACTGCAGCACACCAGGCTTCCCTGCCCATCATAAATTCCTGGAGCTTACTCAAACTCATGTCCATTGCATCGGTGATGCCATCCAACCATCTCATCTCAACTATGTTGTCCCCTTCTCCTCCCGCCTTCAATCTTTCTCAGTATCAGGGTCTATTCCAGTCAGTCAGTTCTTCACATCAGGTGGTCAAAGAATTGGAGTTTCAGTTTCAGCATCAGTCCTTCCAATGAATATTCAGGACTGATTTCCTTTAGGATTGACTGGTTGGATCGACTTGCAGTCCAAGGGGCTCTCAAGAATGATCCAGTGGATGTTGGCAATTTGATCTCTGGTTCCTCTGCCTTTTCTAAATCCAGCTTGAACATCTGGAAGTTCACGGTTCACATATTGTTGAAGCCTGGCTTGGAGAATTTTGAGCATTACTTTGCTAGTGTGTGAGATGAGTGCAATTGTGCAGTAGTTTGAACGTTCTTTGGCATTGCCTTTCTTTGGTATTGGAATGAAAACTGACCTTTCCCAGTCCTGTGGCCACTCCTGAGTTTTCCAAATTTGCTGGCATATTGAGTGCAGCACTTTCACAGCATCATCTTTTAGGATTCGAAATAGCTCAATTGGAATTCCATCACCTCTACTAGCTTTTTTATCCGTAGTGATGCTTCCTAAGGCCCACTTGACTTTGTGTTCCAGGATGTCTGGCTCTAGGTGAATGATCACAACTTCATGGTTACCTGGGTCATGAAGATCTTTTTTGAATAGGTCTTCTGTGTATTCTTGCCACCTCTTCTTAACATCTTCTGCTTCTGTTAGGTCCATACCATTTCTGTCCTTTATTGTGATCATCTTTGCATGGAATATTCCCTTGGTATCTCTAATTTTCATTATCTCTTTTTAAAATTTATTTTTAATGAAGGATACTTGCTTTACAATATTGCATTTGTCTATGCCATACATCAAGATGAATCAGCAATAAGTACACATAAGTCCCCTTCCTCTTGAACTTTCCTCCCATATCCCACCTCTCTAGGTTGTTACAGGGTCCTGGTTTGAGTTCCCTGAATCAGGTCTTTGAGATTCAGAAGAAGCCTGGGAGACTAAAGCTAAAGTTTTTCACTTCAAAGGCCAGGGACAGAGGGGTTTGTACGATTTCAGGCCTAGCAGAAGAAATGGCATGCACATTCCCAGTTATAAAAGTTATTTGCTTCAGTCTCCACTATCCTACACAAGATTGCCATCTTTGTTGTT